>NC_090180.1:49283766-49308766 GCF_024679245.1 Pseudorasbora parva
ATGTTGGGAAGGGTCAGGTCTGTCCGACGCACCAGTGCATGCTGGGAAGGGTCAGGTCTGTCCAACTCACCAGTGCATGCTGGGAAGGGTCAGGGTGGTCACACTCTCCTCCAGCAGTGGGTGCGCTAATGCAAAGGCTCTTTACTAATCTCCACAGCAGGAAAAAGAGCAGAAGAAGAGCGCTGTGTGTTAGGGTTAGGGTTAGCCACTGATGACGGCGATGTTTACTCTGACACCTTCAGCTCACACATCCGTGTTTACTACAGGAAAACATCATGAAAGTCAGTTTAGAGGGACAGATGTTATGATTGTGGAGCTGTAATGATTGTTTCTCTGTGTAGTTTTATCAAGAGGAGTTGGCCCGCGAGAGGCTGCGTGTGCAACATGAGATGCAGGTAAGAGTCTCTCATCTCAAACTCACAGTCCATCTGACCCCTACTGGACCACACCAGAGGTCAGACACTTCAGATCACTAAATACTGAATGAACCTGTAACGTATATATTAGTCTTCTGAGGTGAAGGGTTAGGGAAAATTCGGGCGGCCATTGTTTCTCGTGGGGTCGTGAGGGATTTTCATCAGTCTCACCACTCACTCCGCCCTAAAGAACGGGTCTCACCACTCACTCCGCCCTAAAGAACAGGTCTCACCACTCGCTCCACCCTAAAGAACAGATCTCACCACTCACTCAGCCCTAAAGAACAGGTCTCACCACTTGCTCCACCCTAAAGAACAGGTCACACCACTCGCTCCACCCTAAAGAACAGGTCTCACCACTCGCTCCGCCCTAAAGAACGGGTCTCACCACTCGCTCCACCCTAATGAACAGGTCTCACCACTCGCTCCGCCCTAAAGAACGGGTCTCACCACTCGCTCCGCCCTAAAGAACGGGTCTCACCACTCGCTCCACCCTAAAGAACAGGTCTCACCACTCGCTCCGCCCTAAAGAACAGGTCACACCACTCGCTCCACCCTAAAGAACAGGTCTCACCACTCGTTCCGCCCTAAAGAACGGGTCTCACCATTCGCTCCACCCTAAAGAACAGGTCTCACCACTCGCTCCACCCTAAAGAACAGGTCTCACCACTCACTCCGCCCTAAAGAACGGGTCTCACCACTCGCTCCACCCTAAAAAACAGGTCTCACCACTCACTCCGCCCTAAAGAACGGGTCTCACCACTCGCTCCACCCTAAAGAACAGGTCTCACCACTCGCTCCATCCTAAAGAACAGGTCTCACCACTCACTCCACCCTAAAGAACAGGTCTCACCACTCACTCCACCCTAAAGAACAGGTCTCACCACTCGCTCCGCCCTAAAGAACAGGTCTCACCACTCGCTCCGCCTTAAAGAACGGGTCTCACCACTCGCTCCGCCCTAAAGAACGGGTCTCAACACTCACTCCACCCTAAAGAACAGCTCTCACCACTCGCTCCGCCCTAAAGAACAGGTCTCACCACTCGCTCCGCCCTAAAGAACAGGTCTCACCACTCGCTCCGACCTAAAGAAAGGGGACTCACCACTCGCTCCGCCCTAAAGAACGGGTCTCGCCACTCGCTCCGCCCTAAAGAACAGATCTCACCACTCGCTCCGCCCTAAAGAAAGGGGACTCACCACTCGCTCTGCCCTAAAGAACGGGTCTCACCACTCGCTACGCCCTAAAAAAAGGGGTCTCACCACTCGCTCCGCCCTAAAGAACAGATCTCACCACTCGCTCCGACCTAAAGAAAGGGGACTCACCACTCGCTCCGCCCTAAAGAACGGGTCTCGCCACTCGCTCCGCCCTAAAGAACAGGTCTCACCACTTGCTCCGCCCTAAAGAACAGATCTCACCACTCGCTCCGAACTAAAGAAAGGGGACTCACCACTCGCTCCGCCCTTAAGAACGGGTCTTACCACTCGCTCCGCCCTAAAGAACAGGTCTCACCACTCACTCCGCCCTAAAGAACGGGCCTCACCACTCGCACCGACCTAAAGAAAGGGGACTCACCACTCGCTCCACCCTAAAGAACAGGTCTCACCACTCACTCCACCCTAAAGAACAGGTCTCACCACTCGCTCCGCCCTAAAGAAAAGGTCTCAACACTCGCTCTGCCCTAAAGAACGGGTCTCACCACTCACTCCGACCTAAAGAAAGGGGACTCCCCACTCGCTCCACCCTAAAGAAAAGGTCTCACCACTCACTCCACCCTAAATAACAGGTCTCATCACTCGCTCCACCCTAAAGAACAGATCTCATCACTCACTCCACCCTAAAGAACAGGTCTCACCACTCGCTCCGCCCTAAAGAACGGGTCTCACCACTCACTCTGACATAAAGAAAGGGGCCTCACCACTCGCTCCACCCTAAAGAACGGGTCTCACCACTCACTCCACCCTAAAGAACAGGTCTCACCACTCGCTCCGCCCTAAAGAACGGGACTCACCACTCACTCCACCCTAAAGAACAGGTCTCACCACTCGCTCCGCCCTAAAGAACGGGACTCACCACTCACTCCACCCTAAAGAACAGGTCTCACCACTCGCTCCACCTTAAAGAACAGGACTCACCACTCGCTCCACCCTAAAGAACAGGTCTCACCACTCGCTCCGCCCTAAAGAACAGGTCTCACCACTCGCTCCGACCTAAAGAAAGGGGACTCACCACTCGCTCCGCCCTAAAGAACGGGTCTTGCCACTCGCTCCGCCCTAAAGAACAGATCTCACCACTCGCTCCGCCCTAAAGAACAGATCTCACCACTCGCTCCGACCTAAAAAAAGGGGTCTCACCACTCGCTCCGCCCTAAAGAACAGATCTCACCACTCGCTCCGACCTAAAGAAAGGGGACTCACCACTCGCTCCGCCCTAAAGAACGGGTCTCGCCACTCACTCCGCCCTAAAGAACAGGTCTCACCACTCGCTCCGCCCTAAAGAACAGATCTCACCACTCGCTCCGAACTAAAGAAAGGGGACTCACCACTCGCTCCGCCCTTAAGAACGGGTCTCACCACTCGCTCCGCCCTAAAGAACATTTCTCACCACTCGCTCCGCCCTAAAGAACAGATCTCACCACTCGCTCTGACCTAAAGAAAGGGGTCTCACCACTCACTCCGACCTAAAGAACAGGTCTCACCACTCGCTCCGCCCTAAAGAACGGGTCTCACCACTCGCTCCGCCTTAAAGAACAGGTCTCACCACTTGCTCCGCCCTAAAGAACAGCTCTCACCACTCGCTCCGCCCTAAAGAACAGGTCTCACCACTCGCTCCGACCTAAAGAAAGGGGACTCACCACTCGCTCCGACCTAAAGAAAGGGGACTCACCACTCGCTCCGCCCTAAAGAACGGGTCTCGCCTCTCGCTCCGCCCTAAAGAACAGATCTCACCACTCGCTCCGACCTAAAGAAAGGGGACTCACCACTCGCTCCGCCCTAAAGAACGGGTCTCGCCACTCGCTCCGCCCTAAAGAAAGGGGTCTCACCACTCGCTCCGCCCTAAAGAACAGATCTCACCACTCGCTCCGACCTAAAGAAAGGGGACTCACCACACGCTCCGCCCTAAAGAACGGGTCTCACCACTCGCTCCGCCCTAAAGAACAGATCTCACCACTCGCTCCGACCTAAAGAAAGGGGTCTCACCACTCGCTCCGCCCTAAAGAACAGATCTCACCACTCGCTCCGACCTAAAGAAAGGGGTCTCACCACTCGCTCCGCCCTAAAGAACAGATCTCACCACTCGCTCCGACCTAAAGAAAGGGGACTCACCACTCGCTCCGCCCTAAAGAACAGATCTCACCACTCACTCCACCCTAAAGAAAGGGGTCTCACCACTCGCTCCGCCCTAAAGAACAGATCTCACCACTCGCTCCGACCTAAAGAAAGGGGACTCACCACACGCTCCGCCCTAAAGAACGGGTCTCACCACTCGCTCCGCCCTAAAGAACAGGTCTCATCACTCACTCCACCCTAAAGAACAGGTCTCACCACTCGCTCCGCCCTAAAGAACGGGTCTCACCACTCACTCTGACCTAAAGAAAGGGTCTCACCACTCACTCCACCCTAAAGAACAGGTCTCACCACTCACTCCGACCTAAAGAAAGGGGACTCCCCACTCGCTCCACCCTAAAGAACGGGTCTCACCACTCACTCCACCCTAAAGAACAGGTCTCACCACTCGCTCCGACCTAAAGAACGGGTCTCACCACTCGCTCCGACCTAAAGAAAGGGGACTCACCACTCGCTCCGCCCTAAAGAACAGGTCTCACCACTCGCTCCGACCTAAAGAACGGGTCTCACCACTCGCTCCGACCTAAAGAAAGGGGACTCACCACTCGCTCCACCCTAAAGAACGGGTCTCACCACTCGCTCCGCCCTAAAGAACAGATCTCACCACTCGCTCCGACCTAAAGAAAGGGGTCTCACCACTCGCTCCGCCCTAAAGAACAGATCTCACCACTCGCTCCGACCTAAAGAAAGGGGTCTCACCACTCGCTCCGCCCTAAAGAACAGATCTCACCACTCGCTCCGACCTAAAGAAAGGGGACTCACCACTCGCTCCGCCCTAAAGAACAGATCTCACCACTCACTCCACCCTAAAGAAAGGGGTCTCACCACTCGCTCCGCCCTAAAGAACAGATCTCACCACTCGCTCCGACCTAAAGAAAGGGGACTCACCACACGCTCCGCCCTAAAGAACGGGTCTCACCACTCGCTCCGCCCTAAAGAACAGGTCTCATCACTCACTCCACCCTAAAGAACAGGTCTCACCACTCGCTCCGCCCTAAAGAACGGTGTCTCACCACTCACTCTGACCTAAAGAAAGGGGACTCACCACTCGCTCCACCCTAAAGAACGGGTCTCACCACTCACTCCACCCTAAAGAACAGGTCTCACCACTCGCTCCGCCCTAAAGAACGGGACTCACCACTCACTCCACCCTAAAGAACAGGTCTCACCACTCGCTCCGCCCTAAAGAACGGGACTCACCACTCACTCCACCCTAAAGAACAGGTCTCACCACTCACTCTACCCTAAAGAACGGGTCTCACCACTCGCTCCACCCTAAAGAACAGGTCTCACCACTCACTCCACCCGAAAGAACAGGTCTCACCACTCACTCCACCCTAAAGAATGGGTCTCACCACTCACTCCACCCTAAAGAACAGGTCTCACCACTCACTCCGACCTAAAGAAAGGGGACTCCCCACTCGCTCCACCCTAAAGAACGGGTCTCACCACTCACTCCACCCTAAAGAACAGGTCTCACCACTCGCTCCGACCTAAAGAACGGGTCTCACCACTCGCTCCGACCTAAAGAAAGGGGACTCACCACTCGCTCCGCCCTAAAGAACAGGTCTCACCACTCGCTCCGACCTAAAGAACGGGTCTCACCACTCGCTCCGACCTAAAGAAAGGGGACTCACCACTCGCTCCACCCTAAAGAACGGGTCTCACCACTCGCTCCGACCTTAAGAAAGGGGACTCACCACTCGCTCCGCCCTAAAGAACAGGTCTCACCACTCGCTCCGCCCTAAAGAACGGGTCTCACCACTCGCACCGACCTAAAGAAAGGGGACTCACCACTCGCTCCACCCTAAAGAACAGGTCTCACCACTCACTCCACCCTAAAGAACGGGTCTCACCACTCGCTCCGCCCTAAAGAAAAGGTCTCAACACTCGCTCCGCCCTAAAGAACGGGTCTCACCACTCACTCCGACCTAAAGAAAGGGGACTCACCACTCGCTCCACCCTAAAGAAAAGGTCTCACCACTCACTCCACCCTAAATAACAGGTCTCATCACTCGCTCCACCCTAAAGAACAGATCTCATCACTCACTCCACCCTAAAGAACAGGTCTCACCACTCGCTCCGCCCTAAAGAACGGGTCTCACCACTCGCTCCACCTTAAAGAACAGGACTCACCACTCGCTCCACCCTAAAGAACGGGTCTCACCACTCACTCCACTCTAAAGAACGGGTCTCACCACTCACTCCGCCCTAAAGAACAGGTCTCACCACTCACTCCACCCTAAAGAACAGGTCTCACCACTCGCTCCGCCCTAAAGAACATGTCTCACCATTCGCTCCGCCCTAAAGAACAGATCTCACCACTCGCTCTGACCTAAAGAAAGGGGACTCACCACTCACTCCGCCCTAAAGAACGGGACTCACCACTCACTCCACCCTAAAGAACAGGTCTCACCACTCACTCTACCCTAAAGAACGGGTCTCACCACTCGCTCCACCCTAAAGAACAGGTTTCACCACTCACTCCGACCTAAAGAAAGGGGACTCCCCACTCGCTCCTCCCTAAAGAACGGGTCTCACCACTCGCTCCACCCTAAAGAACGGGTCTCACCACTCGCTCCGCCCTAAAGAACAGGTCTCACCACTCGCTCCGACCTAAAGAACGGGTCTCACCACTCGCTCCGACCTAAAGAAAGGGGACTCCCCACTCGCTCCACCCTAAAGAACAGGTCTCACCACTCGCTCCACCCTAAAGAACGGGTCTCACCACTCGCTCCGCCCTAAAGAACAGGTCTCACCACTCGCTCCGACCTAAAGAACGGGTCTCACCACTCGCTCCGACCTAAAGAAAGGGGACTCACCACTCGCTCCACCCTAAAGAACAGGTCTCACCACTCGCTCCGACCTAAAGAAAGGGGACTCACCACTCACTCCACCCTAAAGAACAGGTCTCACCACTCGCTCCGCCCTAAAGAACGGGTCTCACCACTCGCTCCGACCTAAAGAAAGGGGACTCACCACTCGCTCCACCCTAAAGAACGGGTCTCACCACTCACTCCGACCTAAAGAAAGGGGACTCCCCACTCGCTCCACCCTAAAGAACAGGTCTCACCACTTGCTCCGCCCTAAAGAACAGGTCTCACCACTCGCTCCGACCCTAAAGAACGGGTCTCACCACTCGCTCCACCCTATAGAACAGGTCTCACCACTCACTCCACCCTAAAGAACGGGACTCACCACTCACTCCACCCTAAAGAACGGGACTCACCACTCACTCCACCCTAAAGAACGGGTCTCACCACTCGCTCCACCCTAAAGAACGGGTCTCACCACTCACTCCACCCTAAAGAACAGGTCTCACCACTCGCTCCGCCCTGAAGAACGGGACTCACCACTCACTCCACCCTAAAGAACAGGTCTCACCACTCGCTCCGCCCTAAAGAACGGGACTCACCACTCACTCCACCCTAAAGAACAGGTCTCACCACTCACTCCACCCTAAAGAACGGGTCTCACCACTCACTCCGACCTAAAGAAAGGGGACTCCCCACTCGCTCCACCCTAAAGAACAGGTCTCACCACTTGCTCCGCCCTAAAAAACAGGTCTCACCACTCGCTCCGACCTAAAGAAAGGGGACTCACCACTCACTCCGCCCTAAAGAACGGGTCTCACCACTTGCTCTGACCTAAAGAAAGGGGACTCACCACTCGCTCCGCCCTAAAGAACAGGTCTCACCACTCGCTCCACCCTAAAGAACGGGTCTCACCACTCGCTCCGACCTAAAGAAAGGGGACTCACCACTCGCTCCACCCTAAAGAACGGGTCTCACCACTCGCTCCACCCTAAAGAACGGGTCTCACCACTCACTCCACCCTAAAGAACGGGTCTCACCACTCACCCCACCCTAAAGAACAGGTCTCACCACTCGCTCCGCCCTAAAGAAAAGGTCTCACCACTCGCTCCGCCCTAAAGAAGAGGTCTCACCACTCGCTCTGCCCTAAAGAACGGGTCTCACCACTCACTCCGCCCTAAAGAACAGGTCTCACCACTCACTCCGCCCTAAAGAACGGGTCTCACCACTCGCTCCACCCTATAGAACAGGTCTCACCACTCGCTCCGCCCTAAAGAACAGGTCTCACCACTCGCTCCGCCCTAAAGAACGGGACTCACCACTCACTCCACCCTAAAGAACAGGTCTTACCACTTGCTCCGCCCTAAAGAACAGGTCTCACCACTCGCTCCACCCTAAAGAACAGGTCTCACCACTCGCTCCGCCCTAAAGAACAGGTCTCACCACTCATTCCACCCTTAAGAACAGGTCTTACCACTTGCTCCGCCCTAAAGAACAGGTCTCACCACTCGCTCCACCCTAAAGAACAGGTCTCACCACTCGCTCCGCCCTAAAGAACAGGTCTCACCACTCGCTCCACCCTAAAGAACAGGTCTCACCACTCGCTCCGCCCTAAAGAACAGGTCTCACCACTCGCTCCACCCTAAAGAACAGGTCTCTCCACTCGCTCCACCCTAAAGAACAGGTCTCACCACTCGCTCCGCCCTAAAGAACAGTTCTCACCACTCGCTCCACCCTAAAGAACAGGTCTCACCACTCGCTCCGCCCTAAAGAACAGGTCTTACCACTCGCTCCGCCCTAAAGAACGGGTCTCACCACTCGCTCCACCCTAAAGAACGGGTCTCACCACTCGCTCCGCCCTAAAGAACGGGTCTCACCACTCGCTCCGCCCTAAAGAACAGGTCTCACCACTCGCTCCGCCCTAAAGAACAAGTCTCACCACTCGCTCCACCCTAAAGAACAGATCTCAACACTCACTCCACCCTAAAGAACAGGTCTCACCACTCGCTCCGCCCTAAAGAACAGGTCTCACCACTCACTCCACCCTAAAGAACAGGTCTCACCACTCACTCCACCCTAAAGAACAGGTCTCACTACTCGCTCCTCCCTAAAGAACAGGTCTCACCACTCGCTCCACCCTAAAGAACAGGTCTCACCACTCGCTCCGCCCTAAAGAACAGGTATCACCACTCGCTCCACCCCAAAGAACAGATCTCAACACTCACTCCACCCTAAAGAACAGGTCTCACCACTCACTCCACCCTAAAGAACAGGTCTCACCACTCGCTCCGCCCTAAAGAACAAGTCTCACCATTCGCTCCACCCTAAAGAACAGATCTCAACACTCACTCCACCCTAAAGAACGGGTCTCACCACTCGCTCCACCCTAAAGAACAGGTCTCACCACTTGCTCCGCCCTAAAGAACGGGACTCACCACTCACTCCACCCTAAAGAACAGGTCTCACCACTCGCTCCACCCTAAAGAACAGGTCTCACCACTCGCTCCGCCCTAAAGAACAGGTCTCACCACTCGCTCCGCCCTAAAGAACAGGTCTCACCACTCGCTCCGCCCTAAAGAACAGGTCTCACCACTCGCTCCGCCCTAAAGAACAGGTCTCACCACTCGCTCCGCCCTAAAGAACAGGTCTCACCACTCGCTTCGCTCCGCCCTAACGCTGCCTTCTATAGAGTGTGAAAGATACATTTACAAACTTAATTTGGTCAGTTTAAAAACATGTCCCTAACACTAACCCATACTTACAACTGGCGAAACGTCATATAATGTCTCTGAACAGATGATGGTTAATGCTATTGATAGCTAAGTCAGGCTAGTTGTATGGCTGAACAGAAAAGTGTAAAATCATTCACTGGCTTACCTGGTGACTCAAAGAGGTACAAGTAAATGTCTGGGTAAGACACCTCTGGCCACTGGGTTGGGTTCCACAATCCATCCACAATTTGATGAAGGGAGAATGAAGGGACATGTTTTTAAATTGACCAAATTAAGTTTGTGGATGTATCTTTCACGCTCTATAGCAGGCAGGTTGGACATAGAATTACTTTAGTTATTCAAGTCTGCCGGCTGTGTACAGACGTTATTTTGTGCTGCTATTTTGTTTTGAAGTCTATGGGATATCTATGGGTAGTTTATTTTCCCCTAAAACAAAATTGACAGATAAGTTCCCGGATGTGCCGGTAGTACGTATTCACAGAATATGAAGTCCATCCTCACTCGTTCTGATGATGTTAGAGCCATGATCAGTGCTTTTCTTTGGAAAACTTTTACTTCACTACATTTCAAAGCAAAATATATAATGTCATACTTTTTACTGCAGTGTTTTTTTTTTTACCTTTTACATTAACATATGTTTAATGTACATAAAACATTAAACATATGGTACTTTCTACTTGTACTCAAGTAAAATTGTAATTACTTTTACTTGATTAAAAGCATACAGCACTACATTTGTTATGTAATTAAGTATTAAATGATATTCAATATGAAATGCAGTGCAGTAAAAATTACAATATTATATTTTGGAATGTTGTGAAGTAAAAGTTTTCCTAAGAAGAAACACCGATAAAGTACATATACTTGAAAAATACAATTACTTGGAAAGTAGATATACTCCACTACTGTCCACCTCTGGTGCCCACTATTAAAAGTTGATCATATTGTAGGTTCACACACACAACGCTCAACACACACACACACACACACACACACACGCACACACACACACACACACACACACACACACACACACACACACACACACACACAAACACACACACACTCCCTCCTGTGTTCTTAGAGCCAGACTTTAGGTTTACATGTGCTCTGTGATCCTGATACATGAGCAAACAGAGACGCTTCAGATGTGGTCACTATTGTGTGTGTGTGTGTGTGTGTGTGTGTGTGTGTGTGTGTGTGTGTGTGTGTGTGTGTGTGTGTGTGTGTGTGTGTGTGTGTGTGTGTGTGTGTGTGTGTGTGTGAGATGAGCTAATAGAGCTGCTCTTTGTTTTGTTCCACAAATAGATCGGTTTCACCACAGCCTAAATGTGTTTGCATATACAACAACTGCAGCAGAGCAACAGAACACGAACACACACACACACACACACACACACACACACACACACACACACACACACACACACACACACACACACACACACACACACACACACCTGTGCTTATTTGCTGTGATTATAAATAAAATATTTGAAATGACTGGACTGATAATAGATACCGGTATACGCGTCATCACTCAGAGGGACGCGGGGACGCGCAGAGACACATCACTCCACTGTGTTCTGAGCAGGAACGCGGAAAATATGACCAGGATATTATATTACAAAGATTATTGTTCTGTCTTGTCCTATCATATTTCAGTCGATGTATTATTGTATGATGGTGTGTAATGGTGTCTGATGCACCCTTCCCGTGAGAGATGGTGTGCGCGCGCATTGCCTCTTTTCATCTCATGACGCGCGCGCACAGAATCTGAGGCTGTTTCTCTGTATCGCGCGCTGAGACCGTAGCGCCTGACGTCACGCACCGCCGCTGTGTGTGTGTGTGTGTGTGTGTGTGTGTGTGTGTGTGTGTGTGTGTGTGTGTGTGTGTGTGTGTGTGTGTGTGTGTGTGTGTGATGAAAGGAGACAGAGCGCGTGTTCCTCATATCGCGCTGTGAGCGGTGAGCGCGAGACACGGAAGATCGAGCGTTTGTCCTCGTGAATTAATCTCGATTGGCGCTGCATCGGGAGCTCCTCTGGTCGCGCGCTCGTGGACTCATCCTGAAGACTTTATTCCTTTCTCAGCTCATCTGTGGACTTTATCCCGATCTCTCAGCTCGTCTGTGGACTTTATCTCGATCTCTCAGCTCGTCTGTGGACTTTATCCCGATCTCTCAGCTCATCTGTGGACTTTATCCCGATCTCTCAGCTCATCTGTGGACTTTATCCCGATCTCTCAGCTCGTCTGTGGACTTTATCTCGATCTCTCAGCTCGTCTGTGGACTTTATCCCGATCTCTCAGCTCATCTGTGGACTTTATCCCGATCTCTCAGCTCATCTGTGGACTTTATCTCGATCTCTCAGCTCGTCTGTGGACTTTATCCCGATCTCTCAGCTCGTCTGTGGACTTTATCTCGATCTCTCAGCTCGTCTGTGGACTTTATCCCGATCTCTCAGCTCATCTGTGGACTTTATCCCGATCTCTCAGCTCGTCTGTGGACTTTATCCCGATTTCTCAGCTCGTCTGTGGACTTTATCCCGATTTCTCAGCTCATCTGTGGACTTTATCTCGATCTCTCAGCTCGTCTGTGGACTTTATCCCGATCTCTCAGCTCGTCTGTGGACTTTATCTCGATCTCTCAACTCATCTGTGGACTTTATCTCGATCTCTCAGCTCATCTGTGGACTTTATCCCGATTTCTCAGCTCATCTGTGGACTTTATCCCGATCTCTCAGCTCATCTGTGGACTTTATCCCGATCTCTCAGCTCATCTGTGGACTTTATCCCGATCTCTCAGCTCGTCTGTGGACTTTATCTCGATCTCTCAACTCATCTGTGGACTTTATCTCGATCTCTCAGCTCATCTGTGGACTTTATCTCGATCTCTCAGCTCGTCTGTGGACTTTATCTCGATCTCTCAGCTCGTCTGTGGACTTTATCTCGATCTCTCAGCTCATCTGTGGACTTTATCCCGATCTCTCAGCTCGTCTGTGGACTTTATCTCGATCTCTCAGCTCGTCTGTGGACTTTATCCCGATCTCTCAGCTCGTCTGTGGACTTATCCTGAAGACTTCATCCCTCTCCCAGTTTATGGTGATGAAGCTAAGCCATTTGTTTATATGAAGAACTTTGACCTCTGCTTAAATACATCGCAGATATAGGTTTAACCCTATTACAGTAAACAGCAGGACAGGTTCGTACCAGAATACGGAGGTGTTAGTTCTGCAGTTTTCCGGAGCGTGTCCGTAATTTGTCTGGGAATGCCGGAGTCGTGCCGCATCTGTGGGCGGGATCTGTGTGGGCAGCAGCGGCGCTGGCTCTTCCGGAGGCTGCAGGTTCTGTTGTCTCACGCTCTGGGCCGAGCCCTGCAGCGCGACGGCCGCCGAGAGTTCATCTGCAGCAAGTGTGGCTTCATGCTGGACCGCATGTTCCGCTTCGACACCGTGATGGCCCGCGTGGAGGCGCTATCCCTGCAGAGGCTGCGGCGCCTCCTGCTGGAGAAGGAGAGTCTGCGGCGGTGCATCCGGGTGCAGTACAGCCGGAGCAACCCGGAGGAGGAGGAACGATCCGGAGCCGACGCCGCTCCCTACCGAGCCCTGCTCCAGCTGGACCTCACCTACGCCATGCACGAGTCCTGGGCGGAGCCGGTGTGGGAGTGCCAGAGCTGGGGGCGGAGCTTCCGAGCGGAGCCGGTGTGGGAGAGCCGGAGCTGGGGGCGGAGCTTCCGGGGGCTCCGGGTGTCCGACTCCGACTACGAGGTCGTGTGTAAAGTGCCCCGACGGCTGGCCAGGAGCCGCTCCTGCGGCCCGTCCTCACGCTGCTCTGGAGAGTTAGGGTTAGAGGAGCAGACATCTGCCACGCTAATGCCGGACCGCCGGTGCACCGCATCCAGCTCAGCCGACACACTGCGGGAGACACGGAGCTCCGGAGGCTCGAGGGAATTCCAGCCGGAGCTATTCCAGCACTGGGTGTACAAGCCCGTCCAGAGTCCTCGGGGCAGCAGACTTCCGGTTAGGGTGAATCCTGGGTTTTTTTATGGAGGAGCTACTCTGGACAGTCCAGACCAGGGGAACCACATAATGGAGTCAGAACGGGAGTTGCAGTGGGAGTCAGAGCGGGAGTCGGTGCCGGAGTCGGAGCCAGAGTCGCTGCGGGAGTCAGAACGGGAGTCGCAGTGGGAGTCAGAACGGGAGTCAGAACGGGAGTTGCAGTGGAAGTCGATGCCAGAGTCGCAGCGGGAGTCGCAGCGGGAGTCGCAGCGGGAGTCGCAGCGGGAGTCAGAGTGGGAGTCAGAACGGGAGTCGCAGCGAGAGTCGGTGCCGGAGTCGCAGCGGGAGTCAGAGTGGGAGTCAGAACGGGAGTCGCAGCGAGAGTCGGTGCCGGAGTCGCAGCGGGGGTCAGAGCAGGAGTCGGTGCCAGAGTCGGAGCGGGAGTTGCAGCTGGAGCTGTGGGAGGACGAGTTTTGGCCCTTCTACTTCCGGAGGATCCCACAGGTGAAGCGTCCACTGACAGTAAGGTCATGGGGTCAGCAGACACGGGTCAGATGCGTCTTAGGCTCTATATACAAGCACAGGCTTTATGTTTTGGGTCTATTAGGGACAGTAAAATTATGATCAAAGTTATTTAACTAGTTATACAGATAAAATTTATGATTTAGGTTTTAATTAATTCTATAAACTATAATACGGATCTGCCAACATTGTCTCTCTATGATAAATTAAAATAAGCTGATAACATCACTGTTTACTCCAGAACGACTGTACAGCCAAATCTAATTCTGCTGCAGTATTGTCCTGTTTAACACTGAAGCTGCTTTGACACAATCACGATTGTAAAAGCGCTATATAAATAAAGCTGATTGATTGATATTAGGTCATGGCAAAATTAATGTGGGATGCTCCGAAAGGAAAATTCTGTTAAATATCTGTTTGGGCTGAAATCTGGGCACATCTCTGAGAATCATAGATTTCAGTGTTTGATTTATTTGTCTCGTTGTGTTTGTACGATGTACAGCTGTGGCACTGAATCACTAATAAACATCTGCAGTTTGTGTTTGCGGATATTCTGCTCATAACTCCGCCTTTACTGTATTTGGGATTCAGCACATGATCCGCTTATAAACAGGAGCTGAATCAACACAAACCCTTCCTGAAGGATCAGAGATGCTCTGTGTTCTCTGTCGTTCCTCATGTTCTCGCTGAAGTCTCTGTTAACCCAAAGATAAAATGTCCTGTTAAAGGGGTTAGCATGGGCAGCACCACCATTGGCCTAGTTCTCTCATCTAGCCCTCAAGGCCAAACACACACACACACACACACACACACACACACGCACACACACACGCACACACGCACACACACACACGCACACACACACGCACACACGCACACACACACACGCACACGCACACACACACACGCACACACACACACGCACAAACACTCCAGCTCACAATCATGTACTCAGAGATTTTCTAAAACTAAGACACTTGATGCTCTTTTGAATAAATTAACCTAACGCTGGTGTCTGTGAACCGACAGATATTAAAGCAGATTAGAGCTTATTTGGGTTAGGGTGAGAGGATGTGTGTGATATGTTAGGGTTAGGGTTAGATGATGTGTGTGAAATGTTAGGGTTAGGGTTAGATGATGTGTGTGATATGTTAGGGTTAGATGATGTGTGTGATATGTTAGGGTAAGATGATGTGTGTGATATGTTAGGGTTAGATGATGTGTGTGATATGTTAGGGTTAGATGATGTGTGTGATATGGTAGGGTTAGATGATGTGTGTGATATGTTAGGGTTAGGGTTAGATGATGTGTGTGATATGTTAGGGTTAGGGTTAGATGATGTGTGTTAGGGCGGCAGTGGCTCAAGTGGTTCATGTAGGTTGTCTACAAACCGAAAGGTTGGTGGTTCAATCCCCGGTTCCACCTGACCAAGTGTCGAAGTGTCCATGAGCAAGACACCTAACCCCAGCTGCTCCCGACGAGCTGGATGGCGCCTTACATGGCTGACATCGCCGTCGGTGTATGAATGGGTGATGTGTGAGGCAAAAATGTAAAGCGCTTTGGATGGCCATAGGGTCTGTTAAAAGCGCTATATAAATGCAGTCCATTTACCATTTACCATGTGTGTGATATGTTAGGGTTAGGGTTAGATGATGTGTGTGATATGTTAGGGTTAGGGTTAGATGATGTGTGTGATATGTTAGGGTTAGGGTTAGATGATGTGTGTGATATGTTAGGGTTAGGGTTAGATGATGTGTGTGATATGTTAGGGTTAGATGATGTGTGTGATATGTTAGGGTTAGATGATGTGTGTGATATGTTAGGGTTAGATTATGTGTGTGATATGTTAGGGTTAGATGATGTGTGTGATATGTTAGGGTTAGATTATGTGTGTGATATGTTAGGGTTAGATGGTGTGTGTGATATGTTAGGGTTAGGGTTAGATGATGTGTGTGATATGTTAGGGTTAGGGTTAGATGATGTGTGTGATATGTTAGGGTTAGATGATGTGTGTGATATGTTAGGGTTAGATGATGTGTGTGATATGTTAGGGTTAGATTATGTGTGTGATATGTTAGGGTTAGATGATGTGTGTGATATGTTAGGGTTAGATTATGTGTGTGATATGTTAGGGTTAGATGGTGTGTGTGATATGTTAGGGTTAGATGATGTGTGTGATATGTTAGGGTTAGGGTTAGATGATGTGTGTGATATGTTAGGGTTAGATTATGTGTGTGATATGTTAGGGTTAGATGATGTGTGTGATATGTTAGGGTTAGGGTTAGATGATGTGTGTGATATGTTAGGGTTAGATGATGTGTGTGATATGTTAGGGTTAGGGTTAGATTATGTGTGTGATATGTTAGGGTTAGATGATGTGTGTGATATGTTAGGGTTAGATGATGTGTGTGATATGTTAGGGTTAGATGAATATGATGGTGGTGTGTGAGTTGTGTTGATGTGATATGTGATGGTGGTGTGTGAGTTGTGTTGATGTGATATGTGATGGTGGTGGTGTGTGAGTTGTATTGATGTGATATGTGATGGTGGTGTGAGTTGTGTTGATGTGATATGTGATGGTTGTGTGTGATGGTGGTGTGTGAGTTGTGTTGATGTGATATGTGATGGTGGTGTGTGATTTGTGCTGATGTGATATGTGATGGTTGTGTGTGATGGTGGTGTGTGATATGTGATGGTGGTGTGTGATGTGGTGTGTGATTTGTGCTGATGTGATATGTGATGGTGGTGTGTGAGTTGTGCTGATGTGATATGTGATGATGGTGTGTGATGGTTGTGTGTGATGGTGGTGTGTGATATGTGATGGTGGTGTGTGATGTGGTGTGTGATTTGTGCTGATGTGATATGTGATGGTGGTGTGTGATGGTGGTGTGTGAGTTGTGCTGATGTGATATGTGATGGTGGTGTGTGATTTGTGTTGATGTGATATGTGATGGTGGTGTGTGATATGTGATGGTGGTGTGTGATTTGTGTTGATGTGATATGTGATGGTGGTGTGTGATTTGTGCTGATGTGATATGTGATGGTGGTGTGTGATGGTGGTGTGTGAGTTGTGCTGATGTGATATGTGATGGTGGTGTGTGATTTGTGCTGATGTGATATGTGATGGTGGTGTGTGATTTGTGCTGATGTGATATGTGATGGTGGTGTGTGAGTTGTGCTGATGTGATATGTGATGGTGGTGTGTGATGGTGGTGTGTGAGTTGTGCTGATGTGATATGTGATGGTGGTGTGTGATGGTGGTGTGTGATTTGTGCTGATGTGATATGTGATGGTGGTGTGTGATGGTGGTGTGTGATTTGTGCTGATGTGATATGTGATGGTGGTGTGTGATGGTGGTGTGTGAGTTGTGCTGATGTGATATGTGATGGTGGTGTGTGATGGTGGTGTGTGAGTTGTGCTGATGTGATATGTGATGGTGGTGTGTGATGGTGGTGTGTGAGTTGTGCTGATGTGATATGTGATGGTGGTGTGTGATGGTGGTGTGTGATTTGTGCTGATGTGATATGTGATGGTGGTGTGTGATGGTGGTGTGTGATATGTGATGGTGGTGTGTGATGGTGGTGTGTGATGGTGGTGTGTGAGTTGTACTGATGTGATATGTGATGGTGGTGTGTGATTTGTGCTGATGTGATATGTGATGGTGGTGTGTGATGGTGGTGTGTGATGGTGGTGTGTGAGTTGTGCTGATGTGATATGTGATGGTGTGTGTCATTTGTGCTGATGTGATATGTGATGGTGGTGTGTGATTTGTGCTGATGTGATATGTGATGGTGGTGTGTGATGGTGGTGTGTGAGTTGTGCTGATGTGATATGTGATGGTGGTGTGTGATGGTTGTGTGTGATGGTGGTGTGTGAGTTGTACTGATGTGATATGTGATGGTGGTGTGTGATTTGTGCTGATGTGATATGTGATGGTGGTGTGTGATGGTGGTGTGTGATGGTGGTGTGTGAGTTGTGCTGATGTGATATGTGATGGTGTGTGTCATTTGTGCTGATGTGATATGTGATGGTGGTGTGTGATTTGTGCTGATGTGATATGTGATGGTGGTGTGTGATGGTGGTGTGTGAGTTGTGCTGATGTGATATGTGATGGTGGTGTGTGATTTGTGTTGATGTGATATGTGATGGTGGTGTGTGATTTGTGCTGATGTGATATGTGATGGTGGTGTGTGATGGTGGTGTGTGAGTTGTGCTGATGTGATATGTGATGGTGGTGTGTGATTTGTGCTGATGTGATATGTGATGGTGGTGTGTGATGGTGGTGTGTGAGTTGTGCTGATGTGATATGTGATGGTGGTGTGTGATGGTGGTGTGTGAGTTGTGCTGATGTGATATGTGATGGTGGTGTGTGATGGTGGTGTGTGATTTGTGCTGATGTGATATGTGATGGTGGTGTGTGATGGTGGTGTGTGATTTGTGCTGATGTGATATGTGATGGTGGTGTGTGATGGTGGTGTGTGATTTGTGCTGATGTGATATGTGATGGTGGTGTGTGATGGTGGTGTGTGAGTTGTGCTGATGTGATATGTGATGGTGGTGTGTGATGGTGGTGTGTGATTTGTGTGATTTTGTGGTGTGTCCTCAGAGCCTGATGGAGGAGCAGCAGTCGCAGAGGCATCAGGACGATCAGGCTGCTCAGTGTGTGGCAGAACTGCAGAACGCACAGCTACAGGTCGAGTCCCTGCAGACGCAGATCCATCTGAGCGAGACCAGCAACAAGGTACGGGATACACAATACCCACAACACACAACACAATAACCACAAAACCCTATACACACCACATTACCCACAACACACCACAATACACCACACCATGCCACAATACCCACAACACACCACAACGCACCACAAAACCCTATACACACCACATTACCCACAACACACCACAATATACCACACCATACCACAATACCCACAACACACCACAAAACCCTATACACACCACAATACCCACAACACACCACAACGCACCACAAAACCTTATACACACCACAATACACCATACCACAATAACCACAACACACCACAACGCACCACAAAACCCTATACACACCACAATACCCACAACACACCACAATACACCACACCATACCACAATACCCACAACGCACCACAAAACCCTATACACACCACAATACCCACAACACACCACAACGCACCACAAAACCCTATACACACCACAATACCCACATCACACCACAACACAACACACCACAATACACCACACCATACCACAATACACCACAATACCCACATCACACCACAACACAACACACCACAATACACCACACCATACCACAATACACCACAATACCCACAACACACCACAACGCACCACAAAACCCTATACACACCACAATACCCACATCACACCACAACACAACACACCACAATACACCACACCATACCACAATACACCACAATACCCACAACACACCACAATACACCACAATACCCACAACACACCACAACGCACCACAAAACCCTATACACACCACAATACCCACAACACACCACAATACACCACACCATACCACAATACCCACAACACACCACAATACACCACAATACCCACAACACACCACAACGCACCACAAAACCCTATATACACCACAATACCCACAACATACCACAATTCACCACAATACCCACAACACACCACAACGCACCACAAAACCCTATACACACCACAATACCCACAACATACCACAATTCACCACACCATACCACAATATCCACAACGCACCACAAAACCCTATACACACCACAATACCCACAACATACCACAATGCACCACACCATACCACAATACCCACAACGCACCACAAAACCCTATACACACCACAATACCCACAACACACCACAATGCACCACAAAACCCTATACACACCACAATACCCACATCACACCACAACACACCACAATACACCACACCATACCACAATACACCACAATACCCACAACACACCACAATACACCACAATACCCACAACACACCACAACGCACCACAAAACCCTATACACACCACAATACCCACAACACACCACAATACATCACACCATACCACAATACCCACAACACACCACAATACACCACAATACCCACAACACACCACAACGCACCACAAAACCCTATATACACCACAATACCCACAACATACCACAATTCACCACAATACCCACAACACACCACAACGCACCACAGAACCCTATACACACCACAATACCCACAACATACCACAATTCACCACACCATACCACAATATCCACAACGCACCACAAAACCCTATACACACCACAATACCCACAACATACCACAATTCACCACACCATACCACAATATCCACAACACACCACAAAACCCTATACACACCACAATACCCACAACATACCACAATACACCACAATACCCACAACACAACCCACAACACACCACAAAACCCTATACACACACCACAATACCCACAACACACCACAATACACCACACCATACCACAATACCCACAGCACACCACAATACACCACAATACCCACAACACACCACAAAACCCTATACACACCACAATACCAACAACACACCACAATACACCACACCATACCACAATACCCACAACACACCACAAAACCCTATACACACCACAATACCAACAACACACCACAATACACCACACCATACCACAATACCCACAACACACCACAAAACCCTATACACACCACAATACCAACAACACACCACAATACACCACACCATACCACAATACCCACAACACACCACAAAACCCTATACACACACCACAATACCAACAACACACCACAATACACCACACCATACCACAATTCCCACAACACACCACAAAACCCTATACACACCACAATACCAACAACACACCACAATACACCACACCATACCACAATACCCACAACACATCACAAAACCCTATACACACCACAATACCCACAACACACCACAATACCCACAACACACCACAAAACCCTATACACACCACAATACCCACAACACACCACAATACACCACAATACCCACAACACACCACAAAACCCTATACACACCACAATATCCACAACACACCACACCACAATACACCACAATACCCACAACACACCACAACACAACACACCACAACGCACCACAATACACCACAATACCCACAACACACCACAACGCACCACACCACAATACACCACAATACCCACAACACACCACAACACAACACACCACAATACCCACAACACACCACAATTCACCACAATACCCACAACACAGTCCATGGGGAGGGTTTTTAAAAATGTTCATGTTTTTCATAAATGTTCAGAATCATCATCATCAGAGTGATTAGTGAAGGATCAGGTGACACTGAGGACTGGAGCAATGATGATCAATTTAGCTTGGATCACAGGAAAAAATTACACTTTACACCGATTAGGCATAACATTATGAGCACCTTCCAAATATTGTGTTGGTCCCCTGACCCGTCTCTGATGGACTCCACTAGACCCCTGAAGGTGTGCTGTGGTATCTGGCACCAAGATATTAGCAGCAAATCCTTTAAGTCCTGTAAATTGCGAGGTGGAGCCTCCATGGATCGGACTTGTTTGTGTCAGAAGCATTATCCTGCTGGAAGAGCCACAGCAACCAGAATACCGTTTCCATGAAAGGCTGAACATGGTCTCAGCAATGCTTAGGTAGGTGGAGCGTGTCAAAGTAACATCCACATGGATGGAGGACCCAAGGTTTCCCAGCAGAACATTGGCCAAAGCATCACACTGCCTCCGCCGGCTCGCCTTCTTCCCATAGTGCATCCTGGGGCCATGTGTTCCCCAGGTAAGCCACACACACACACACACACACACCCGGCCATCCACGTGATGTAGAAGAACACGTGATTCCTCAGACCAGGCCACCTTCTTCCATTGCTCCGTGGTCCAGTTCTGATGCTCACGTGCCACTGTTGGTGCTTTCGGCGGGGTCAGGGGTCAGAGGTCACCCTGACTGGTCCATACGCCTCAAACTGAGCTGCTCTGTGTATTCTGACAGCTTTCTATCAGAACCAGCATTAGCTTCGGGAGCAGTTTGAGCTCCAGTAGCTCGTCTGTTTGATCGGATCACACCCATTTCCTCATTTCTCCTGCTTCACACACATCAACTTTGAGGACAAAATTTTCACTTGCTGCCTAATATATCCCGCCCACTAACAGGTGATGAAGAAATTCACTTTATCTGTAATAATAATAATAATAATAGATTTTATTTATAATGCACTTTTCATTCCGAAGAATCTCAAAGTGCAACAAGGGGGGGGGGGGGGGGGGGGAATAACAACAAAAAATGAATAACAAGTAAAAATATAGAATACTACAAACAATCAACCAACACAGAAAACAGAACAGAAACAGAGCTGATGGTGGACAGAAACAGAGCTGATATGGTGAACAGAAAACAGCTGATGGTGGAAGTCTCTGTTAGCTCCGCAGCACACTGTGGTCCACTCCATGTTTCAGATTTCTCCCAGCGGCAGTGTCCCGATGACATCGCCGAGGCACGACAGCTGAAGACCAGATGATGGGTCTTCTTCATGATGATTCAAACGATGGGGATCGCTGCAGCACCATGCAGGAGGCAGAACATTCCTCCGGGCACTTCTGTGGACACACCGGGGCCGGCGCAGATGTCGCTCCACGGTCGCAATGCAGGACGGAACAGCGGCGCAGCCGAGAAGCAGAACATCCCAACATCATGCCGGACGCCGACGACGAGAGCCAGGATGACACTAGCCCGGTGCAAACTTCAGCCACCATGCAGCTTAAGCTCAAGGGAGACCACCAGTGAGCACCCGCGGCGAGAAACATCAAATGTCCTCCAAACCAGAAACCAACCGCAGCAATTCAAACGTAAACATTGGAGAAGCGGTTGAAAACGGCGAAACGACGAACAACGACCTCTCAGTGGCTGCCAGCAATCAGCAACAGTCCCAATTGTAGCTCTGACTGTTAGACTAGTCACAAACATAAGGAAATAAAATAAAATGTAAATCTAATAGTACATTAACATGATTTGTTGTGGGTGGAGAAGCGGCGAACAGACAACGCCAGCGTCCTCTCCCCCACGTTGCCTAGCAACCCAATCAAAATCTGTCATAATGTTATGCCTGATTGGTGTACACTCACCTAAAGGTTTATTAGGAACACCCGTTAAATTTCTCATTTATGTAATTATCTAATCAGCCAATCACATGGCAGTTCTTCAGTGCATTTAGGGGTGTGGTCCTGGTCAAGACAATCTCCTGAACTCCAGACTGAATGTCAGAATGGGAAAGAAAGGTGATTTAAGCCGTTTTGAGCGTGGCATGGTTGTTGGTGCCAGACGGGCCGGTCTGAGTATTTCACAATCTGCTCAGTTACTGGGATTTACACACTCAACCATTTCTAGAGTTTACAAAGAATGGTGTGAAAAGGGAAGAGCATCCAGTCTGCAGCAGTCCTGTGGGAGAAAATGCCTTGTTGATGCTCGAGGTCAGAGGAGAATGGGCCGACTGATTCAAGCTGATAGAAGAGCAACTTTGACTGAAATAACCACTCGTTACAACCGAGGTATGCAGCAAAGCATTTGTGAAGCCACAACACACACAACCTTGAGGCGGATGGGCTACACCAGCAGAAGACCCCACCGGGGACCACTCATCTCCACTACAAATAGGACAAAGAGGCGACAATTTGCACAAGCTCACCAAAATTGGACAGTTGAAGACTGGAGAAATGTTGCCTGGTCTGATGAGTCTCGATTTCTGTTGAGACATTCAGATGGTAGAGTCAGAATTTGGCGTAAACAGAATGAGAACATGGATCCATCATGCCTTGTTCCCACTGTGCAGGCTGGTGGTGGTGGTGTAATGGTGTGGGGGATGTTTTCTTGGCACACTTTAGGCCCCTTAGTGCCAATTGGGCATCGTTTAAATGCCACGGCCTACCTGAGCATTGTTTCTGAGCATTGTAATCAACGAGACATCCTAAATGAACCCGTCTCATGAGTGATACCCTGAAATTTCGAATATTGGTAAATGGACTGCATTTATATAGCGCTTTTAACAGACCCTATGGCCATCCAAAGCGCTTTACATTTTTGCCTCACATTCACCCATTCATACACCGACACAGCTCAGATATTCTGCTCTAATCTGACCTCTGAGCTGTGTGGTGTCCAGAATAATAATCCTCCACGGTGTGTTAATAGGCCAGAGGAGAACTGAGTCTGGTTTCTCTAAGGTTTATTTTTCTCCATCATGCCCTGATGGAGTTTCGGTTCCTTTGGTCGCCTTTGGCTTGCCTCGCTCGGTTGGGGACACTAACATTATGATCAGAGTTATTCAACTTAATATACAAATAAAATGTATTTAATAGGTCTTATTTAATTCTATAAACTATAATACTGATCTGCCAGCATTGTCTCTCTCTGATAAATTAAAATAAGCTGATAACATCACTGTTTACTCCAGAACGACTGTACAGCCCAATCTAATTCTGCTGCAGTATTGTCCTGTTTAACACTGAAGCTGCTCTGACACAATCGCCGTTGGAGAAGAGCGATATAAATAAAGATGATTGAATGATTGATCGACTGATTTCTGACCATGTCCATCCCTTTATGACCACCATGTCCCCATCCTCTGATGGCTACTTCCAGCAGGATAATGCACCATGTCACAAAGCTCAAATCATTTTAAATTGGTTTCTTGAACATGACAATGAGTTGACTGAACTAAAATGGCCGCCACAGTCCCCAGATCTCAACCCAATAGAGCATCTTTGGGATGTGGTGGAACGGGAGCTTCGTGCCCTGGATGTGCATCCCACAAATCTCCATCAACTGCAAGATGCTCTCCTATCAATATGGGCCGACATTTCTAAAGAATGCTTTCAGCAGCTTGTTGATCAATGCCACGGAGAATTAAGGCAGTTCTGAAGGAGAAAGGGTCAAACACAGCATTAGTGTGTGCTCCTAATAATCCTTTAGGTGAGTGTATATTAACATAGAACATAGAGCGGTTTTACATTTGTATTTGTATTTTCATGAAGCAGTTTGAAGCAGCGGCAACTGTTAATTTCAATAAATCAGTTCAAAACTCTGATTCAGTGATTCG
>NC_090180.1:49311266-49481869 GCF_024679245.1 Pseudorasbora parva
GTGATGTGTGTGTGGACTGTTACAGCCACTGTGATGTGTGTGTGACTGTTACAGCCGCTGTGATGTGTGTGTGACTGTTACAGCCGCTGTGATGTGTGTGTATGACTGTTACAGCCGCTGTGATGTGTGTGTGACTCTTACAGCTGTTGTGATGTGTGTGAGACTGTTACAGCCGCTGTGATATGTGTGTGAGACTGTTATAGCCGCTGTGATGTGTGTGTGACTGTTACAGCCACTGTGATGTGTGTGAAATTTTACAGTCCATGTGTGTGTGGACTGTTAAAGCCACTGTGATGTGTGTGTGACTTATACAGCCGCTGTGATGTGTGTGTGACTGTTACAGCCGCTGTGAAGTGTGTGTGTGTATGACTGTTAAAGCCGATGTGATGCGTGTGTGTGTATGACTGTTACAGCCGCTGTGATGTGTGTGTGACTGTTACAACCGCTGTGATGTGTGTGTGACCGTTACAGCCGCTGTGATGTGTGTGTGACTGTTACAGCCGCTGTGATGTGTGTGAGACTGTTACAGCCGCTGTGATGTGTGTGTGACTGTTACAGCCGCTGTGATGTGTGTGTGACTTTTAAAGCTGTTGTGATGTGTGTGAGACTGTAACAGCCGCTGTGATATGTGTGTGAGACTGTTACAGCCGCTGTGATGTGTGTGAGACTGTTACAGCCGCTGTGATATGTGTGTGAGACTGTTATAGCCGCTGTGATGTGTGTGTGGACTGTTTCAGCCACTGTGATGTGTGTGTGACTGTTACAGCCGCTGTGATGTGTGTGTGACTGTTACAGCCGCTGTGATGTGTGTGTATGACTGTTACAGCCGCTGTGATGTGTGTGTGACTCTTACAGCTGTTGTGATGTGTGTGAGACTGTTACAGCCGCTGTGATGTGTGAAATTTTAACAGCCGCTGTGATGTGTGTGTGACTGTTACAGCCACTGTGATGTGTGTGTGGACTGTTAAAGCCACTGTGATGTGTGTGTGACTTATACAGCCGCTGTGATGTGTGTGTGACTGTTACAGCCGCTGTGAAGTGTGTGTGTGTATGACTGTTACAGCCGATGTGATGCGTGTGTGTGTATGACTGTTACAGCCGCTGTGATGTGTGTGTGACTGTTACAACCGCTGTGATGTGTGTGTGTGACTGTTACAGCCGCTGTGATGTGTGTGCGACTGTTACAGACGCTGTGGACTGTTACAGCCGCTGTGATGTGTGTGTGACTGTTACAGCCGCTGTGATGTGTGTGTGACTGTTACAGCCGCTGTGATGTGTGTGTGTGACTGTTACAGCCGCTGTGATGTGTGTGTATGACTGTTACAGCCGCTGTGATGTGTGTGTGTGACTGTTACAGCCGCTGTGATGTGTGTGTATGACTGTTACAGCCGCTGTGATGTGTGTGACTGTTACAGCCCCTGTGGACTGTTACAGCCGCTGTGATGTGTGTGTGACTGTTACAGCCGCTGTGATGTGTGTGTGTGTGACTGTTACAGCCGCTGTGATGTGTGAGTGACCGCTGTGATGTGTGTGTGACCGTTACAGCTGCTGCGATGTGTGTGTAACCGTTACAGCCGCTGTGATGTGTGTGTGACTGTTACAGCCGCTGTGATGTGTGTGTGACCGTTACAGCCGCTGTGATGTGTGTGTGACTGTTACAGCCACTGTGATGTGTGTGTGTGACTGTTACAGCCGCTGTGATGTGTGTGTGTGACTGTTACAGCCGCTGTGATGTGTGTGTGTGTGACTGTTACAGCCGCTGTGATGTGTGTGTGACTCTGTCACATGCCTGTCCTGTCTTGTGTGCACATGTGGGTTTTGTCAGTATGGCCTTTGTGCTTCTGTCATTGTCTGATCCCTCCCCCTTGTTATCTGATTAGTGTTGATTTCTCCCACCTGTTCCCTCTTGATTTCTTCCCTTTATAAGCTCCTTGTGTTTGTCAGTCTGTGTTGGATCCTTGTGTAATGTCTGCGTCTCCCGTTCCCCCAGTGACTTCTGTTGGTATGTTTTGAGTTTTAGTTTATGTTCTATTATGTGTTTTGCCCCCTCGTGGGTGTTTGTTTTGTATATATGTTTTATTTGTTATAAAAATATATATCCTTTTCTGCACTTGAGTAGTGATGGCCAAATGAGGCTTCCTGAACCACTGAGGCTTTCCAGCCCATTGCTTCACCAAAAGGTTCATTTTCACGAAGCCTCATGAAACAGTGTGCTCCCTAGTGACACCTGCTGTGCAAAGCAATGCATCGCACACAAATCTATTCATCCTGAGCAACCAAATTATCATAGTGTGGGCACACCCTTTTTCTATTGCCTGTGTATTAATAAAGTATTTTACTCTGCTTGTATTAACCTATGTACACACAACTCACACAAACACACAACTTTGTGTTCAACTATTCAGTAGTTCTTTGGGTTAGTGATGAGTGAATGCCCAGAATGATTGTAAATAAATTATTGTGAGTCCAGTGCTTATGGGACTGGAATTGTGGAACAGGGATGGGAAAAGCTTTCCCTAATACAGTCTAGTCTTATAATAATATTAATAATAATAATAATAGCAATAATAATAGCAATATATATATATATATATATATATATATATATATATATATATATATATATATATATATAATTACGTAGTATAGGTATTACAACTAGATATAGGCTAATTTACTATGTATAATTTACTCTAATAATCTACTAAACTAAGTATAATGTAATATAATATATAATACAAGCTATGATATATAATGATATCGCTACTACATACAACCAACACCTCAACACCAATGCAAATGCCAACTGCAAACCCCACAAGAGGCGCGAGGTTTCGAACCACTTTTATCCGAAAGCGATACTCAGAGTGAAGCAATGACGTATTCAACAGAAAACGAGGCCTCGTTTGTCATCGTCACGTGATTTTCACGGAAACGATACAAGCCTCGAATCGGGGCTTCATCTGGAACGCCCCTTTTTGCTCGACACAAGCTCCGGAGCCTCGCTTCAGATGTCCCATCACTACACTTGAGTCCTCGCACCATTTCCATTGTGTGTACGTGACAGAAGGATCCAACCATAGAGGACTCAGCAAGAGGATTGTTTATTTTTGTTGTTTGCTCTTTGAACTATGGAGCTAACCAGGCACGTACAGGTGATGCGGCAGGTGAACTCTAAATACATCCGCCAACAGGGGGCGGGTGTAAGAGAGTTCGCCTGCAAATTCCTTATTGAGGTGCATCACCTGTACCTCAATGAGACAGAGAAGGCAGAGGTGTTTAACCTCTGCCTGGACATGCCTCTCAGCCCCATGGAGGTTGAGAGAATGGGAACCCCGGACTTTTGGGAGTTTGTGGAACAGCTGGACTCCAGTCCCTCTAGGACCAGGGGCTGGATAGCTCCGGTGGTTCCTGTGCCGGTGGTCCCAGTGCCGGCGGATCGCATGCCGATGGTCCCAGTACCGGCGGATCGTGTTCCGGTGGTCCCGATTCCGGTGGATCGTGTTCCAGTGGTCCCTGTGCCGGTGGTCCCTGTGCCGGTGGTCCCTGTGCCGGTTGTCCCTGTGCCGGTGGATCGTGTTCCGGTGGTCCCTGTGCCGGTGGATCGTGTTCCGGTGGTCCCTGTGCCGGTGGATTGTGTTCCGGTGGTCCCTGTGCCGGTGGATCGTGTTCCGGTGGTCCCTGTGCCAGTGGATCGTGTTCCGGTGGTCCCTGTGCCGGTGGATCGTGTTCCGGTGGTCCCTGTGCCGGTGGATCGTGTTCCGGTGGTCCCAGTTCCGGTGGTCCCTGTGCCGGTGGTCCTTGTGCCGGTGGATCGTGTTCCGGTGGTCCTTGTGCCGGTGGATCGTGTTCCGGTGGTCCCTGTGCTGGTGGATCGTGTTCCGGTGGTCCCTGTGCCGGTGGATCGTGTTCCGGTGGTCCCTGTGCCGGTGGATCGTGTTCCGGTGGTCCCTGTGCCGGTGGATCGTGTTCCGGTGGTCCCTGTGCCGGTGGATCGTGTTCCGGTGGTCCCTGTGCCGGTGGATCGTGTGCCGGTGGTCCCTGTGCCGGTGGATCGTGTTCCGGTTGTCCCTGTGCCGGTGGACTCTGTTCCGGTGGACGCCGCTGGGCAGGAGATGCCTCCCAGGCGCCCTGCTCTCACCGCGCCTCCCAGGCGCCCTGCTCTCACCGCGCCTCCCAGGCGCCCTGCTCTCACCGCGCCTCCCAGGCGCCCAGCTCTCACCGAGCCTCCCAGGCGCCCAGCTCTCACCGAGCCTCCCAGGCGCCCAGCTCTCACCGAGCCTCCCAGGCGCCCAGCTCTCACCGAGCCTCCCAGGCGCCCAGCTCTCACCGAGCCTCCCAGGCGCCCAGCTCTCACCGAGCCTCCCAGGCGCCCAGCTCTCACCGCGCCTCCCAGGCGTCCAGCTCTCACCGCGCCTCCCAGGCGTCCAGCTCTCCCTGCGCCGCTGAGGCGTCCCGCTCTCCGTGCGCCCCTGAGGCGTCCCGCTCTCCGTGCGCCCCTGAGGCGTCCCGCTCTCCGTGCGCCCCTGAGGCGTCCCGCTCTCCGTGCGCCGCTGAGGCGTCCCGCTCTCCGTGCGCCGCTGAGGCGTCCCGCTCTCCGTGCGCCGCTGAGGCGTCCCGCTCTCCGTGCGCCGCTGAAGCGTCCTGCTCTCCGTGCGCCGGTGAGGCGTCCTGCTCTCCGTGCGCCGCTGAGGCGTCCTGCTCTCCGTGCGCCGCTGAGGCGTCCTGCTTTGACTGCGCCGCCCCGGCGCACTGGCCTGCCCGCGCAAAACCAGCACCCTGCTCTGACCACGCCGCCCTGGGTGCCTGAACTTTGTGGGCCACCATGGCCTCCTGAAAATTTTGTTTTCCCTATTCCTTCCTTGTTGACCCTTCCCTTGTTTGTTCCTTCCTTCTCTGTTTCCCCTGTTCCTCCCGTCCCGCCCTGGTCTGTCCCTCCCGTCCCGCCCTGGTCTGTCCCTCCCGTCCCGCCCTGGTCTGTCCCTCCCGTCCCGCCCTGGTCTGTCCCTCCAGTCCCGCCCTGGTCTGTCCCTCCCGTCCCGCCCTGGTCTGTCCCTCCCGTCCCGCCCTGGTCTGTCCCTCCCGTGCCCCCCTGGTCAGTCCCTCCCGTGCCCCCCTGGTCAGTCCCTCCCGTGCCCCCCTGGTCAGTCCCTCCCGTGCCCCCTGGTCAGTCCCTCCCGTGCCCCCTGGTCAGTCCCTCCCGTGCCCCCCTGGTCAGTCCCTCCCGTGCCCCCTGGTCAGTCCCTCCCGTGCCCCCTGGTCAGTCCCTCCCGTGCCCCCCTGGTCAGTCCCTCCCGTGCCCCCTGGTCAGTCCCTCCCGTGCCCCCTGGTCAGTCCCTCCCGTGCCCCCTGGTCAGTCCCTCCCGTGCCCCCCTGGTCAGTCCCTCCCGTCCCGCCCTGGTCAGTCCCTCCCGTCCCGCCCTGGTCTGTCCCTCCCGTCCTGCCCTGGTCTGTCCCGCCCGTCCCTAGTGGAGCGTCTGGTAGCCGCTCCTTAAGGAGGGGGTAATGTCACATGCCTGTCCTGTCTTGTGTGCACATGTGGGTTTTGTCAGTATGGCCTTTGTGCTTCTGTCATTGTCTGATCCCTCCCCCTTGTTATCTGATTAGTGTTGATTTCTCCCACCTGTTCCCTCTTGATTTCTTCCCTTTATAAGCTCCTTGTGTTTGTCAGTCTGTGTTGGATCCTTGTGTAATGTCTGCGTCTCCCGTTCCCCCAGTGACTTCTGTTGGTATGTTTTGAGTTTTAGTTTATGTTCTATTATGTGTTTTGCCCCCTCGTGGGTGTTTGTTTTGTATATATGTTTTATTTGTTATAAAAATATATATCCTTTTCTGCACTTGAGTCCTCGCACCATTTCCATTGTGTGTACGTGACAGACTCTTACAGCTGCTGTGATGTGTGTGTGTGTGTGACCGTTACAGCCGCTGTGATGTGTGTGTGACCGTTACAGCCGCTGTGATGTGTGTGTGACCGTTACAGCCGCTGTGATGTGTGTGTGGCCGTTACAGCTGCTGTGATGTGTGTGTGACTGTTACAGCCGCTGGGATGTGTGTGTGACTGATACAGCCGCTTTGATGTGTGTGAGACTGTTACAGCCGCTGTGACGTGTGTGTGACTGTTACAGCCGCTGTGACGTGTGTGTGACTGTTAGAGCTGCTGTGACGTGTGTGTGACTGTTACAGCCGCTGTGATGTGTGTGTGACTGTTAGAGCTGCTGTGATGTGTGTGTGACTGTTAGAGCTGCTGTGATGTGTGTGTGACCGTTAGAGCCGCTGTGATGTGTGTGTGACCGTTAGAGCTGCTGTGATGTGTGTGTGACTGTTACAGCCGCTGTGATGTGTGTGTGACACTGTTACAGCCGCTGTGATGTGTGTGTGACTGTTACAGCTGCTGTGATGTGTGTGTGACTGTTACAGCCGCTGTGATGTGTGTGTGACTGTTACAGCTGCTGTGATGTGTATGTGACTGTTACAGCCGCTGTGATGTGTGTGTGACTGAACAGCCGCTTTGATTTGTGTGTGACTGTTACAGCCGCTGTGATGTGTGTGTGACTGTTAGAGCCGCTGTGATGTGTGTGTGTGACTGTTACAGCTGCTGTGATGTGTGTGTGACTGTTACAGCCGCTGTGATGTGTGTGTGACTGTTACAGCCGCTGTGATGTGTGTGTGACTGATACAGCCGCTTTGATGTGTGCGTGACTGTTACAGCCGCTGTGATGTGTGCGTGACTGTTAGAGCTGCTGTGATGTGTGTGTGACTGTTACAGCTGCTGTGATGTGTGTGTGACTGATACAGCCGCTTTGATGTGTGTGTGACTGTTACAGCCGCTGTGATGTGTGTGTGACTGTTACAGCCGCTGTGATGTGTGTGTGACTGATACAGCCGCTGTGATGTGTGTGTGACTGATACAGCCGCTTTGATGTGTGCGTGACTGTTACAGACGCTGTGATGTGTGTGTGACTGTTAGAGTTGCTGTGATATGTGTGTGACTGTTACAGCTGCTGTGATGTGTGTGTGACTGTTACAGCTGCTGTGATGTGTGCGTGACTGTTACAGCCGCTGTGATGTGTGTGTGACTGTTAGAGCCGCTGTGATGTGTGTGTGACTGTTACAGCCGCTGTGATGTTTGTGTGACTGATACAGCCGCTTTGATGTGTGTGTGACTGTTACAGCCGCTGTGATGTGTTTGTGACTGTTACAGTCGCTGTGATGTGTGTGTGACCGTTACAGCCACTGTGATGTGTGTGTGACCGTTACAGCCACTGTGATGTGTGTGTGTGTGTGACGGCTGCATTCAGCCAGAGTATATTATCTTTGTGTTCACTGCTGTAGGAGTCACACATGCCAGGCTCTGCTTTAAGGGGGAAAGAAGTGCTCGCTATGATAAACTCTGGCTTTTTTTTTTTCTGAATAAGAACATGTGTTCAGCTGTTGTGAGTGTTTTGTGGCCTGATTTGAACTCCCTGTGTGTTTGTGTGCGGCAGGAGCTGTGTGAGATGCTTGAGGCGCTGCGTGCAGAGCTGCAGGTGAAGGCGTGTGTGCTGAGAGAGCACGAGGACATCTCGCACTCCGAGATCAGCGGCAGGGACGAAACCATTGGTCAGCTGCAGCAGAGCTTACGGCGCAAGGACGCGCTTCTGCAGGTCAGACTCGGCTCTCAGATGCCTGCAGTCACTCTGGTCCGCCGGTCAGACTCGGCTCTCAGACGCCTGAGGGTCACTCTGGTCCGCCTGTCAGACTCGGCTCTCAGACGCCTGAGTTCACTCTGGTCCGCCGGTCAGACTCGGCTCTCAGACGCCTGAGTTCACTCTGGTCCGCCGGTCAGACTCGGCTCTCAGACGCCTGAGGGTCACTCCGGTCCGCCGGTCAGACTCTGCTCTCAGACGCCTGAGGGTCACTCTGGTCTGCCGGTCAGACTCGGCTCTCAGATGCCTGAGGGTCACTCCGGTCTGCCGGTCAGACTCGGCTCTCAGATGCCTGCAGTCACTCTGGTCCGCCGGTCAGACTCGGCTCTCAGACGCCTGAGTTCACTCTGGTCCGCCGGTCAGACTTGGCTCTCAGACGCCTGAGGGTCACTCCGGTCCGCCGGTCAGACTCTGCTCTCAGACGCCTAAGGGTCACTCCGGTCCGCCGGTCAAACTCGGCTCTCAGACGCCTGAGGGTCACTCCGGTCTGCCGGTCAGACTCGGCTCTCAGACGCCTGAGGGTCACTCCGGTCCGCCGGTCAGACTCGGCTCTCAGACGCCTGAGGGTCACTCCGGTCCGCCGGTCAGACTCTGCTCTCAGACGCCTGAGGGTCACTCCGGTCCGCCGGTCAGACTCAGCTCTCAGACGCCTGAGGGTCACTCCGGTCCGCCGGTCAGACTCGGCTCTCAGACGCCTGAGGGTCACTCCGGTCCGCCGGTCAGACTCGGGTCTCAGACGCCTGAGGGTCACTCCTGTCCGCCGGTCAGACTCGGCTCTCAGACGCCTGAGGGTCACTTTCCACCGGTTAGATTTGGCTCTCAGACGCCTGAGTTCACTCCGGTCCCCCGGTCAGACTGGGCTCTCAGACGCCTGAGGGTCACTCCGGTCCGCTGGTCAGACTTTAACTGTGTTTGTCTTTCAGGAGTATTCCAAGCTGGCCATCTCCAGCAGAGCCTCAGAGCGAGACGCACTGCTGCACGCGCTCAGGACTCGCGTCAGAGACAGAGACACCGCTCTGGAGGTAATGTATCGCTGTTCCTGTAGCCCCGCCCACAGACTCATCCTATTGGTCAAAATCTCAACTATATATTCGAATTCGAATATGTTCTGATGGCTGATATTAATTTCATGGGAGCCTTAAAGAATCAGTCGTGTTACTGTATCATAGGGATGCATTATTTACACTGTTAGTGCACCTGGAGGGATGTGATGGAACTGTGTTTGTGTGAATGATTCCTCAGATCATGTGTGTCGTGGTACTTTATTAAGAGATCAGATGCAGAATATTTTCCGATGGCTGTGTTTCAGCGGTCCATTGATGAGAAGTTCCGCTGTCTGGAGGAGAAGGACGCTGAAGTGCACCGACTACAGCTGGTGCTGCGAGAGAAAGACAGAGACCTGGAGAGGCTGCGCTGTGTCCTCAACAACACCAACGACACCGTCACGGTGTGTGTCAATGGTGCCGTTATACACAGACTGTCTGCTGTTGTGACTAACGGTGTGTGTGTGTGTGTGTGTGTGTGTGTGCGTGCAGGGTCTGGATGCTCTTGTGCGCAGTAAGGAGCTGGAATTAGAGAGAACTCTGGAGACATGCCGGAAACTGGAGTGGATGAAGCAGCAGAGCGATGAGAAGCTCACACTCGCTGTGCAAGAGAGAGACGGCCTCATCCAGCAGCTGCAGACGGCTCTGCACACACACAGCAAAGACACTGAGGTAAACACACACGCTAGACTCAGATATAAACACAAACACCAATCAGATTGGACCATGTGAGTTTCCGCAGTGTATGCCTGCCTTGACCTGTGTCTCTGTGTGGACAGGAGCTCAGGTCAGGTCTGTTTGGAAAGATGTCCTCCGCTGACGTGCTGCTGGAGCTCCAGGCTCATCTCTCCGGGAAAGAGCGTCTGTTCCAGGAAGTGATGTCAGAGCGCAGCCGGCAGCTGCAGGAGCACCACAGACAGCTGAGTGAGCTGCTCAACACCATCAGCTCCAGAGATCAGGACATGAAGGTGCAGATGATCCCCAATCACTCAATCAATCAACTTTATTTGTATAGGGCTTTTACAATGATTATTGTGTCAAAGCAGCTTCACAGTGTTAAACAGGACAATATTGCAACAAAACTTCATTTGGCTGAACAGTCATTCTGGAGAAAAAACTTGTTTTATTTTTTCATATAGTGACAATGTTGGCAGATCAGTATTATAGTTTATAGAATTAATTAAGACCTAATAAATTCATTTTATTTGTATATATAGTTGAATAACTTAGATCATAATGTTAGTGTCCCCAACTGACCAAGCCAAGCCAAAGGCGACTAAAGAAACCAAAACTCCATCAGGGCATGATGGAGAAAAATAAACCTTGGAGAAACCAGACTCAGTTCTCCTCTGGCCTATTAACACACAGCGGAGGATATTATTCTGGACACCTTACATGCCAGAAATCATATTAGATCAGAATATTCAAAATGTTTGGGTATCACACAAGAGATGGGTTTATTGAGGATCACGTGTCAATTACACAAGAATATGAATATATGATAGCTCGTAGTCATCAGGCCAGAGACGGGTTTATTGAGGATGATGTGCCGATGAGGCAAATTCAAAAGACATGGTGCAGATGATCCTCAGTGACCTCTGTTGTATCCTCTGTGGTGCAGATGATCCTCAGTGACCTCTGTTGTGTCCTCTGTGGTGCAGATGATCCTCAGTGACCTCTGTTGTGTCCTCTGTGGTGCAGGTCATCCTCAGTGACCTCTGTTGTGTCCTCTGTGGTGCAGATCATCCTCAGTGACCTCTGTTGTGTCCTCTGTGGTGCAGATGATCCTCAGTGACCTCTGTTGTATCCTCTGTGGTGCAGATGATCCTCAGTGACCTCTGTTGTGTCCTCTGTGGTGCAGATGATCCTCAGTGACCTCTGTTGTGTCCTCTGTGGTGCAGATCATCCTCAGTGACCTCTGTTGTGTCCTCTGTGGTGCAGATCATCCTCAGTGACCTCTGTTGTGTCCTCTGTGGTGCAGATCATCCTCAGTGACCTCTGTTGTGTCCTCTGTGGTGCAGATCATCCTCAGTGACCTCTGTTGTGTCCTCTGTGGTGCAGATCATCCTCAGTGACCTCTGTTGTGTCCTCTGTGGTGCAGATCATCCTCAGTGACCTCTGTTGTGTCCTCTGTGGTGCAGATGATCCTCAGTGACCTCTGTTGTCTCCTCTGTGGTGCAGATCATCCTCAGTGACCTCTGTTGTGTCCTCTGTGGTGCAGATCATCCTCAGTGACCTCTGTTGTGTCCTCTGTGGTGCAGATCATCCTCAGTGACCTCTGTTGTGTCCTCTGTGGTGCAGATCATCCTCAGTGACCTCTGTTGTGTCCTCTGTGGTGCAGATGATCCTCAGTGACCTCTGTTGTGTCCTCTGTGGTGCAGAAGATCCTCAGTGACCTCTGTTGTATCCTCTGTGGTGCAGATGATCCTCAGTGACCTCTGTTGTGTCCTCTGTGGTGCAGATGATCCTCAGTGACCTCCGTTGTGTCCTCTGTGGTGCAGATCATCCTCAGTGACCTCTGTTGTGTCCTCTGTGGTGCAGATCATCCTCAGTGACCTCTGTTGTGTCCTCTGTGGTGCAGATGATCCTCAGTGACCTCGGTTGTGTCCTCTGTGGTGCAGATCATCCTCAGTGACCTCTGTTGTGTCCTCTGTGGTGCAGATGATCCTCAGTGACCTCGGTTGTGTCCTCTGTGGTGCAGATCATCCTCAGTGACCTCTGGTGTGTCCTCTGTGGTGCAGATCATCCTCAGTGACCTCTGGTGTGTCCTCTGTGGTGCAGATCATCCTCAGTGACCTCTGTTGTGTCCTCTGTGGTGCAGATGATCCTCAGTGACCTCGGTTGTGTCCTCTGTGGTGCAGATCATCCTCAGTGACCTCTGGTGTGTCCTCTGTGGTGCAGATCATCCTCAGTGACCTCTGGTGTGTCCTCTGTGGTGCAGATGATCCTCAGTGACCTCTGTTGTGTCCTCTGTGGTGCAGATGATCCTCAGTGACCTCGGTTGTGTCCTCTGTGGTGCAGATGATCCTCAGTGACCTCTGTTGTGTCCTCTGTGGTGCAGATGATCATCAGTGACCTCTGTTGTGTCCTCTGTGGTGCAGATCATCCTCAGTGACCTCTGTTGTGTCCTCTGTGTTTGTCTCCCCATGTCTCGTGTTCTTCAGGATTACGGGGCGAGGCTGGGCCGGGTGATATCCGAGCGATCGGCTCAGTTACAGGAGTTGCGTCGGCAGCTTTCGTCACGTGAACAGGAGCTGCATAATGTGAACCGGGAGCGAGAGAGAGACGGTTCTGCGGCCAGAGATCTGCAAAGACTTCAGAACCTCCTCAAGGAGAAAGACTCCTTCATACAGGTCACAGACTTCAACATATCTACAACATGAAACGCATTCACCCTTCTCATCCCTGTGAGGATTTGTGTAGATGTACCGCAGTAATGATGTGAGGAGTGTAGATGTACCGCAGTAATGATGTGAGGAGTGTAGATTTACCGCTGTAATGATGTGAGGAGTGTAAATGTAACGCAGTAATGATGTGAGGAGTGTAGATGTACCGCAGTAATGATGTGAGGTGTGTAGATGTACCGCAGTAATGAGGTGAGGTGTGTAGATGTACCGCAGTAATGAGGTGAGGTGTGTAGATGTACCGCAGTAATGATGTGAGGAGTGTAGATGTACCGCAGTAATGATGTGAGGAGTGTAGATGTACCACAGTAATGATGTGAGGAGTGTAGATTTACCGCTGTAATGATGTGAGGAGTGTAAATGTAACGCAGTAATGATGTGAGGAGTGTAAATGTAACGCAGTAATGATGTGAGGAGTGTAGATGTACCGCAGTAATGATGTGAGGAGTGTAGATGTACCGCAGTAATGATGTGAGGTGTGTAGATGTACCGCAGTAATGATGTGAGCTGTGTAGATGTACCGCAGTAATGATGTGAGGTGTGTAGATGTACCGCAGTAATGAGGTGAGGTGTGTAGATGTACCGCAGTAATGATGTGAGGTGTGTAGATGTACCGCGGTAATGAGGTGAAGTGTTTAGATGTACCGCAGTAATGAGGTGAAGTGTGTAGATGTACCGCGGTAATGAGGTGAGGTGTGTAGATGTACCGCGGTAATGAGGTGAAGTGTTTAGATGTACCGCAGTAATGAGGTGAAGTGTGTAGATGTACCGCGGTAATGAGGTGAGGTGTGTAGATGTACCGCGGTAATGAGGTGAGGTGTGTAGATGTACCGCGGTAATGAGGTGAGGTGTGTAGATGTAGCGCGGTAATGATGTGAGGAGTGTAAATGTACCGTGATAATGATGTGAGGAGTGTAGATGTACCGCGGTAATGAGGTGAGGTGTGTAAATGTACCGTGATAATGATGTGAGGAGTGTAAATGTACCGCAGTAATGATGTGAGGAGTGTAGATGTACCGCAGTAATGAGGTGAGGTGTGTAGATGTACCGCGGTAATGAGGTGAAGTGTTTAGATGTACCGCAGTAATGAGGTGAAGTGTGTAGATGTACCGCGGTAATGAGGTGAGGTGTGTAGATGTACCGCGGTAATGAGGTGAGGTGTGTAGATGTACCGCGGTAATGAGGTGAGGTGTGTAGATGTAGCGCGGTAATGATGTGAGGAGTGTAAATGTACCGTGATAATGATGTGAGGAGTGTAGATGTACCGCGGTAATGAGGTGAGGTGTGTAAATGTACCGTGATAATGATGTGAGGAGTGTAAATGTACCGCAGTAATGATGTGAGGAGTGTAGATGTACCGCAGTAATGATGTGAGGAGTGTAAATGTACCGTGATAATGATGTGAGGAGTGTAAATGTACCGCAGTAATGATGTGAGGAGTGTAAATGTACCGTGATAATGATGTGAGGAGTGTAAATGTACAGTGATAATGATGTGAGGAGTGTAAATGTACCGTGATAATGATGTGAGGAGTGTAAATGTACCGTGATAATGATGTGAGGAGTGTAAATGTACCGTGATAATGATGTGAGGAGTGTAAATGTACCGTGATAATGATGTGAGGAGTGTAAATGTACCGTGATAATGATGTGAGGAGTGTAAATGTACCGTGATAATGATGTGAGGAGTGTAAATGTACCGCAGTAATGATGTGAGGAGTGTAAATGTACCGTGATAATGATGTGAGGAGTGTAAATGTACCGTGATAATGATGTGAGGAGTGTAAATGTACCGCAGTAATGATGTGAGGAGTGTAAATGTACAGTGATAATGATGTGTTGTGTGTGCAGGAGTTACTGCAGGGTCAGAGTGAGGTTTTGAGCTCGACAGCACAGGGTGAGTGTTCATCGCTGTACAGCCAACATTTGACCAAATAAAATTATTCTCTTCATTCTAAGTGTGTGTCTGTGTGTGTCTGTGTGTGTCTGTGTGTGTCTGTGTGTGTGTGTGTGTGTGTGTGTGTGTGTGTGTGTGTGTGTGTGTGCATGTTATGATGAATAGCTGTGTGTATGAGCAGCTCAGGTGATCTAGAGATTCAAGCGATCAGAGATGAGCTACAGCTGACCCTCAGAAAACAAAGAGAGACTGAGGTAAAACACATTAAACCATGTCACTTTTATTTGTATTTCACTTTTCACAGTCCATGTCATAAACTCTGGAAAAGCCAATGTGTTCGTTGAAGAACTGAAATGATTATATGAAGACACTTTTGTCAGAATGTTCATGTTAGTAAGACAGTGATTAGTAGGTCATTAAAGTTAATCAGGAGCAGAACCACCCACAGCTAAAATAACACTGAAATCTTGACTGAATTATTCTGTAAGACTTAGCTCTCTAGCTGAAATAAACACAGATTCAGTGTTTCTCAAGCCCCAAAACAACAGTGGAGGGGTCTGGAGTCAAAAAAGTTGAGAAACATTTACCTAATTGTGTCTTGTGTCTTGTGTGTGTGTGTGTGTGTGTGTAGCGGGAGCTGTCAGAGTTGCGCTCTCTTCTGGCTGCAGGCCGTCATGACACATTGAACTCTGATCAGCAGGTAAGATCATGAGATGGGGCCTGTGTGTGTGTGTGTGTGTGTGTGTGTGTGTGTGTGTGTACTAATGTTGTGTGTGTGTGTGTGTGTGTGTGTGTGTGTGTGTGTGTGTGTGTCAGTGTGTCCTACAGCAGCTCGTGACGGAGCAGCAGGCACTGAATGAAGCTCTGAGAGCCGAGAAGAGTCTCTATCAGTCGCTCAGGCACGTTCAGGGTCAAGAGGACAGGTCAGAAGACAAGCACACATCCTCCATGTGTCTGTGACGCTGCTGATATCCATCACTCATGATTATTGATGATTATTACACGGCTCTGGGAAATACTTGATTCTGATTGGTCAATCGCGCAATCCAGCGGTGTGTTATTTCCAGATAACAACCGCTCATCCGAGTACAGCGAGTTATCTTGACCGGTTCTACTTCTGTGCTTAACGCTGGCGCCATCTTGTGGCTTAAACAGCCGTGCGTTACAATGGAAGACTTCAAGGCGGGTTTTCTTTATAAATTTTTAAATATGGATATTTTTCTGACACAAACGCATCGATTGGAATCAGAAGGCTCTATTAACCCATCGGAGCCGTGTGGAGCACGTTATTTGACGGACAGCTGCATTTTTTATGGACTTCAAACACAACTACAACTACTGCTGGGATTAACGTTAGCCTGGACTTTTTAAATATAACTCTGATTGTATTTGTCTGACAGAAGAATGTCCTAAACACCTATAATGACCTGAGGGCGAGTAAATCATAGGCTTGGTTTCATTTTTGGCTGAACTAACCCTTTCAGCATTCATTCTCAACATTTAGCAGCAATAGATAAAGGCTTACAGCAGGTCGGACCTGTTTTTCTTCACGGAAGCTTTGTGTAAGAGCTAATACAATATTTAATCTCAAGACAATATTTTGTGTCTAATAATTATATATTTGAGACTAGTAGCCGTGTAATAAGCGGGATAATGTCCACCCAGCCGGTTGTTATCGCAGAATAAACCCCTTCAGTGATGCTCCGCTTCGCCTCGGGGTCCTGATCACTCTGGCAGGTTTATTCTGCGATAACAACCGACTGGGTGTACATTATCCCTTATTTATTTGTTTGTGTGTGAATGTGTTGTTGAAATTGTGCCTTTAAAACATAAATGAGGAGTTTAGGAATGTTCTGTCGTTTTCTGACCATCTTGACGTTTTTACCACGCATGACTGTTTATTCACAAAAGACATACAGCGTTTTTTTGTTCACAGCTTCAGTGGAGCTACAGTAATCACTCATCCGTCTGTCCAACACTGACCCAACACTGACCCAACACTGACCCAACACTGACCCAACACAGACCCAACTCTGACCCAACTCTGACCTAGCACTGACTTAACTCTGACCCAACACTGACTCAACTCTGACCCAACTCTGACCCAACACTGACTCAACTCTGACCCAACACTGACTCAACTCTGACCCAACACTGACCTAACACAGACCCAAAACAGACCCAACACTGACCCAACAATGACCCAACTCTGACCCAACTCTGACCCAACTCTGACCCAACACTGACTCAACACTGACCCAACAATGACCCAACACTGACTCAACTCTGACCTAACACTGACCCAACACTGACCCTAACTCTGGCCCAACTCTGGCCCAACACTGACCCAACACTGACCCAACACTGACTCAACTCTGACTCAACACTGACTAAACTCTGACCCAACACTGACTCAACTCTGACCCAACACTGACTCAACTCTGACTCAACTCTGACTCAACACTGACTCAACACTGACTCAACACTGACTCAACACTGACTCAACACTGACTCAACACTGACTCAACACTGACTCAACTCTGACTAAACTTTGACCCAACACTGACTCAACTCTGACTCAACACTGACTCAACTCTGACTAAACTCTGACCCAACACTGACTCAACTCTGACTAAACTCTGACTCAACACTGACTCAACACTGACTAAACTCTGACTCAACACTGACCCAACACTGACCCAACTCTGGCCCAACACTAACCCAACACTGACTTAACTATGACCCAACACTGTCCCTAACACTGACCCAACTCTGGCCCAACACTGACCCAACACTGACTTAACTATGACCCAACACTGTCCCTAACACTGACCCAACTCTGGCCCAACACTGACCCAACTCTGGCCCAACTCTGGCCCAACTCTGGCCCAACACTGACCCAACACTGACCCAACACTGACTAAACTCTGACTCAACACTGACCCAACACTGACCCAACTCTGGCCCAACACTGACCCAACACTGACTAACTATGACGCAACACTAACTCAACACTGACTCAACTCTGACCCAACACTGTCCCTAACACTGACCCAACTCTGGCCCAACACTGACTCAACTCTGACCCAACACTGTCCCTAACACTGACCCAACTCTGGCCCAACACTGACTCAGCTCTGACCCAACACTGTCCCTAACACTGACCCAACTCTGGCCCAACACTGACTCAGCTCTGACCCAACACTGTCCCTAACACTGACCCAACACTGACCCAACACTGACTAACTATGACGCAACACTAACTCAACACTGACTCAACTCTGACCCAACACTGTCCCTAACACTGACCCAACTCTGGCCCAACACTGACTCAGCTCTGACCCAACACTGTCCCTAACACTGACCCAACTCTGGCCCAACACTGACTCAGCTCTGACCCAACACTGTCCCTAACACTGACTCAACACTGTCCCTAACACTGTCCCTAACACTGACCCAACACTGACCCAACACTGACTAACTATGACGCAACACTAACTCAACACTGCCTCAACTCTGACCCAACACTGTCCCTAACACTGACCCAACTCTGGCCCAACACTGTCCCTAACACTGACCCAACACTGTCCCTAACACTGACCCAACTCTGGCCCAACACTGACTCAGCTCTGACCCAACACTGTCCCTAACACTGACCCAACACTGACCCAACACTGACTAACTATGACGCAACACTAACTCAACACTGACTCAACTCTGACCCAACACTGTCCCTAACACTGACCCAACTCTGGCCCAACACTGACTCAGCTCTGACCCAACACTGTCCCTAACACTGACCCAACTCTGGCCCAACACTGACTCAACTCTGACCCAACACTGTCCCTAACATATCATATCTCTCGCCCTCAACCTCGCCACACATATCATATCAGGCAAACAGGTGGTTTTGGTTAGACACATACACATCCGCTCATATCAAGCGTCCTTTTTATTTTTTAACAACACAGTTATTTTTTTTTTTTACTTGCATAAGTGTGTTGCCCCATTCCAGTCTGAGCCAACAAAGGCTATTAGATACTAGAATATCTGTGTATAACTGTGTGTGAAGATGAACGGAGGTCGTATGGGTGTGGAACGACAGTAGGGAGAGGAGTTAATGACATAAATTCCATTTTTGGGTGAACTGACCCTTTAAGAGCTGAAGCTGAGATGGCGCGGTTCTGTTCTGACCTGTGCATGTCGTTGGACTCCGCAGCTCAGAGAAGGCGAGAGCGCTTCACAGCCAGCTGGACTCTCTTCAGGCGGTGCGCGAGCAGCTGGACCAGAGCCTGGCCCGGAGCCGAGAGACGGCGCTGATGCTGGACCGGGCCGAATATGGAGGTGGGACACCGCAGAGTTTGGCCTCCGGGCCTGCAGGCGGTGCTGACGCTGATCTGAATGAAGCGCTAGTCGAGCATGAAGGATCATAACCAGCCAGAACTGTGTGTTTTTGTACAGTATATATGTTTAATCCATTATCGCCAGTAGTCTGCCTGTGAACGGGGTGTGTGTGTGTGTGTGTGTTGATGTTCTGTGTTCTGGCTCATTCATGATTTTGAGTTCACACACTCGAGGTCCAGAAATGCCTTTATGTTCAATTTGAATTACACAGACTAGAATGTAGAAATACACTGACCCTTCCACTGTGCTTTCTGGCAGAGCCGTGTGGCGGCGCATGCGCTCGTTCAGCGGCACGGCATGGCTTTATAACTTCACAAACTTTACAGGACGATATTTTAGTGCCAAATGAAACTGATTTTTCTGCATCACTCAGTTTGCTTTGTTCTTGTAAATGCAAATATGACATCTATTTAATGTACCTTAAACTGAAAAGAAATAAATCTAACCAGATTTCTTGGCCGAAACCCTTTTGTATTTTTTTTATTATGAATGAATGAATGAGGCATTTATATAGCGCTTTCAAATGTACAACTGTACACCCAAAGCGCTTCACACTCATGTCAGGGGTCTCTCCTCAACCACCACCAGTGTGCAGCATCCACTTGGATGATGCGACGGCAGCCACAGTACAACGGCGCCAGTGCGCTCACCACACACCAGCGAAAGGTGGAGAGGAGAGAGGGTGATAGAGCCAATTCAGTGGATGGGGATTATTAGGAGGCCATGATTGGTAAGGGCCAATCAAGGGAATCTGGCCAGGACACCGGGGTTACACCCCTACTCCAGTTATCCATTTTGAACAGTCAGAACTCACTCAGGATCAGGATAGGTGCTTCCTCACATTTCCTCCTCAGATCGTTCAGATAAGCTCAAACTTCACAGGTGAGTGTGTGAACTGGAGCATTCTCAGAGAAGGCTTCAATGGGATTTCATTTCCACTAGTCCCGTGTTGTTTTTATTATCATTGAACAGTTAACCATAATTAACCAGTCCTCCACGTGCATGCAGAGCGCTCATCACATGTCTGCATGGCTCTGACTTAGTGTGGTTTGGTGACAATATACAGGTTTAAAATCATTAGCTAAACTAGAAGCTGAAGCATCTCTTGAAACACCAAAGAAAGCACGTTTCCATCTGTTTGCTACAACACACACACACACACACACACACACACACACACACACACACACACACACACACACACACACACACACACTGTGTTTAATCGTCTTTCTTGTAAATCACAAGTAAATTGACTAATGAATAATAAATCACAAATAATAACATATTCAAAATGTGGACATGATACTCCACTTTCCTGTAACTAGGAGCCAAGAGGTGGATCTGATGTGTAGATCCTCTATTGGTCACTTATCAAATAATTCTGAAGTTCAGAGGTCACCACGGGACTTCCCTATGTACTTCCTGTTGCTGATGATTTGAACTCTATCTGAGGCATCGTGACGTTTACCATCTTAAACCAGCTGAACAGGAGTGACTTTAAGCACCATCTCTCTCTGGGTCTTTACACGATTGTCTATATATAAATATATACTTCAATCAGGCATAACATTATGACTAGGTGGAGTGAATAACACTGATGATCTCTTCATCACAGCTCCTGTTAGTGGGCGGGATATATTAGGCAGCAAGTGAACATTTAGTCCTCAGAGTTGATGTGTGTGAAGCAGGAGAAATGGGCAAGCGTAAGGATTTGAGCGAGTTTGGCCAGATTGTGACGGCTAGACGACTGTGTCAGAGCATCTCCAGAACTGCAGCTCTTGTGGGCTGTTCCCGGTCTGCAGTGGTCAGTATCTATCAAAAGTGCTCCAAGGAAGGACCAGTGGAGAACCGGCCACAGGGTCATGGGCGGCCAAGGCTCATTGATGACCGTGGGGAGCGAAGGCTGGCCCGTGGGGTCCGATCAAACAGACGAGCTACTGGAGCTCAAACTGCTCCAGAAGTTAATGCTGGTTCTGATAGAAAGCTGTCAGAATACACAGAGCATCTCAGTTTGTTGCGAGCTAGCAGAGGCAGTGTGATACTTTGGGCAATGTTTTGCTGGGAAACCTTGGGTCCTCCATCCATGTGGATGTTACTTTGACACGCTCCACCTACCTAAGCATTGCTGAGACCATGTTCAGCCTTTCATGGAAACGGTATTCTGGTGGCTGTGGCTCTTCCAGCAGGATAATGCTCCTGACACAAAGCACAAATGCTTCAGGAATGGTTTGAGGAGCACAAAACCAGTTTGAGGCGTCGACTCTGCCTTCAAATTCCTCAGAGCTCAATCCAATTGAGCATCTGTAGGATGTTCTGAACAAACAAATCTGATCAATGGAGGCCCCACCTCACAATTTACAGGACTTAAAGGATCTGCTGCTAACATCTTGGTACCAGATACCACAACACACCTTCAGGAGTCTAGTGGAGTCTATGCATTGATGGGTCAGGGCTGTTTTGGACCAACATATTATTAGGATAATGTTATAATTAACATAATGTTATGCCTGAACAGTGTGTAATTTAGGGAGGAGCAAGCCCATCTAAACATAATAAGCAGCTGCTCACCTCTCTTCAGTCTCAGCTGTTCCAGCAACTCTTCACCTCCCAAAACTCCACCTTCATCTTAGGTAAACCTTGCCCTACGTAATCATATCCTATATGGTCAATGTGTGGGATATCAGAGCTAGAGTTAAAGTTGCTTCATCGAGCCCCTCATCAGTGGACAACAAGGCAAATAAGTTTAACCTAAGATTATATGGGGAAATAATCTCATGAATATCAATATAATAATCTCTATTAATCTGTCATTATGAAGTGCTATATTTATCTGACCTACATGACATCTTCATAAAGTTAATCACAATATTGTCTTCATACACATCTGAAGATTTTATAGACTGTAATAATCATTTAGCATTGTTGGAATAAACACAGTTTGGTCTCTAGTCTTTAGTCTAGTGTAACCTGTTTAGCTGTAGTTAGTGATCATAGTTAGTGTAGTTCATTCTTTCTTTCTTTCTGTTTGATACTGTAGTTTCAGGTCTTTTGTGTAAACTCATGTTATATAACTAGAATGGCAGAGCAGAAAGTAACTTTAAAGGGATTGTTCACAAAAATAATAATTCTGTCATCATTTACTCTCCCTCCCATCATTCAAACCTGAATGACTTTCTTTCTTCTGTTACATACAAAAGAAGACTTTAGAGGAATACAAACACTGAACCTGCTGACTGTCATTGTATGGTCAAAACAAACATCATCTTTTGTCAGAAGTCATTGCATTTTGGAAAGACAGGCTGTGTAAATGATGACAAATATTCTGTGTTTTTGTGTGAACTTTCCCTTTAACGTTTCCCATGTGAGAGATGAGGAATGGCAGTGGTGATGAAGGGAGGAAGAAAAGGCAGCTGGACAGATGGGTTAGCTGGACATTGACAGACAGAATGAGACAAAGACCCAAATGAAGGAAAGAGGTGTGTAAAGAGGAATCTTAGTGTCTGTTGTTTTGTTCTTCTAGAATCCAGCAGTGATGAAGAAGATCCTGACAGCAGCAGCAGTGAAGAGTTCACTGACAGCATAGAGGATGACGACATCAAACTCACGGCTCAGAGTCTGACAAGCTCACAGGTAAAAACTCATTCAGAGCGACGTCAGTCAGCATCAGTCAGTCAGCATCAGTCGTCATTCAGCATCATTCAGTCAGCATCAGGCAGTCAGCATCAGTCGTCATTCAGCATCATTCAGTCAGCATCAGGCAGTCAGCATCCGTCAGCATCAGTCAGCATCAGTCAGTCAGCATCAGTTGTCATTCAGCATTAGTCAGTCAGCATCAGTCGTCATCAGTCAGCATCAGTCAGTCAACATCAGTCAGCATCAGCCAGCATCAGGCATCATCAGTCAGTCAGCGTCAGTCAGCGTCAGTCAGCATTAGTCAGCATCAGTCAGTCAGTCAGCATCAGTCAGCATCAGGCATCATCAGTCAGTCAGCATCAGCCAGCATCAGTCAGTCAGCGTCAGTCAGTCAGTCAGCGTCAGCATCAGTCAGCATCAGTCAGCATCAGTCAATCAGTCAGCAATAGTCGTCGTCAGTCAGCATCAGTCAGCATCAGTCGTCATTAGTCAGTCAGCATCAGCCAGCATCAGTCGTAATCAGTCAGTCAGCATCAGTCAGTCTGCATCAGTCGTCATCAGTCAGTCAGCATCAGTCAGCATCAATCGTCATCAGTAAGTCAGTCAGCATCAGTCAGTGTCAGTCAGCATCAGTCAGTCAGTCAGCTTTAGTCAGCATCAGGCGTCGTCAGTGTCAGTCAGCATCAGTCAGTCAGCATCAGTCAGTGAGTCAGCCAGCATCAGTCATCATCAGTCTGTCAGTCAGCTTTAGTCAGCATCAGGCGTCATCAGTGTCAGTCAGCATCAGTCAGTCAGCATCTGTCAGCATCAGTCAGTGAGTCAGCCAGCATCAGTCATCATCAGTCTGTCAGTCAGCTTTAGTCAGCATCAGGCAGCATCAGTCAGTCAGCATCTGTCAGCATCAGTCAGTGAGTCAGCCAGCATCAGTCATCATCAGTCTGTCAGTCAGCATCAGTCTTTATCAGTCAGTCAGTCAGTCAGTCAGCATCAGTCATCAGTCAGTCAGCATCAGTCAGTCAGCATCAGTCAGCGTCAGTCAGCCAGCATCAGTCAGCATCAGTCATCAGTCTGTCAGCATTCGTCAATCAGTCAGTCAGTCAGCATCGGTCAGCATCAGTCAGTCAGCATCAGTCAGTCAGCATCAGTCGTCATCAGTCAGTCAGTCAGCATCAGTCAGTCAGTCAGCATCAGTCAGCATCAGTCAGTCAGTTAGCATCAGTCAGCATCAGTCAGTCAGCATCTGTCAGCATCAGTCATCATCAGTCAGTCAGTCAGTCAGTCAGCATCAGTCAGCATCAGTCAGTCAGCATCTGTCAGCATCAGTCAGCATCAGTCAGTCAGTCAGTCAGCATCGGTCAGCATCAGTCAGTCAGTTAGCATCAGTCAGCATCAGTCAGTGAGCATCTGTCAGCATCAGTCGTCATAAGTCAGTCAGCATCAGTCAGTCAGCATCGGTCAGCATCGGTCAGCATCAGTCAGCATCAGTCAGCATCAGTCAGTCAGCATCAGTCATAAAGCCTTCCTTTCAAAAATCTGTAAAAATATCTGACCTAACTTCCTGTGTTGACAGAAAATGCACCAGCACACATAGGAAACAGCAGCGCTCACTGAGCTGGTTAATGGGATCTTTAACGTCTGTTTGGAGTTCTTGTAGTTCAGAGCTCACTGTGCTCTCCTGACAGAAAGCTGAGGAGTACGGCCGACTGGTGACGTCCCAGAATGCATCAGAGGGGAGAAGATGTGAGGAGGCGGAGCAGAGTAATCAAGACGAATGCGAGACGGTTGAAGCGACGGTCCAGCCCGACGATTCCTCGCTCAGGTATAACATCCATCAGTCTGAGCGGATCGCTTCTGCTATAACATCCATCAGTCTGAGCGGATCACTTCTGTTTGCTCTTGTGGAAATGCTCTATATGTGTCACTGATTCTCAGGGAGCCAGAGGACGTGTGTGTGAGGAGTCAGGGCTTGGAGAAGCATGAAGCAGACCGGCGAAACTCCCACGGGTCTCAGAGAGTTTACCGCACGTTCCCAGAGGAAGAAGAGGAAGAGGAAGAGTATGATGATGAAGACGTAGATGTCCGGGCCACTCAAGGCAAACGCGGGCCGCCGTGTGTGAAGCTGCGGGGGGGCAGGTGGAAGAGGAGGTGCACTAGACCTCATTCCCTGGACCTCGGAGCACTGCTGTCACACACACCTGCGGCTCAGGTAATGGACCACTAGCTCTGGCTCACCCGAATCAGGTTAGCTGTCATACAGTGTGTGTGAAGGGTTCTGTTTTTGCTTTATGTCCAGGATGTAGAGATGGAGCGAGAGGTTGAGGGCGACAGCAGTGGGTCGAGCACCAGAGGAGGCGGAGCCGTGGGGTTCTGGCAGCATGTGGAGGCGGGGCTTCGGGAGCAGGCGGAGCGTCTCCGTAGCGACCTCGCTGTGAGCCGTCAGGAGAGCCATGAGCTTCAGGAGAGACTGATGGTGTCGGAGGCGACGGTGCATGCGCAGGCCGAACAACTGAAAGACTACAGAGAGCTGCTGAGTAAGGACACATACACACACACACACACAGACACACACTCTCTCTCTCTCTCTCTCTCTCTCTCTCTCTCTCTCTCTCTCTCACACACACACACACACACACACTCCTCCTTCAGTCTGAACCGCTGTAATGAGTGCCGTCTGATCTGTGTCCTTCAGCGGAGAGCGCCGTCCAGCGGGACAGTAAACAGGTGCAGGTCGATCTTCAGGATCTGGGATACGAGACGAGCGGCCGCAGTGAGAATGAAGCGGAGAGAGATGACGCCAGCAGCCCCGGTACACACACACACACACACACACACACACACACACACACACACACACACACACACACACACACACACACACACACACACACACACACACACACACACACACACACACACACACACACACACACACACACACACACCACACACACACACAATGGCCCTCATTTATCAAAAGTGCGTACACCAAATTTCCAGCGTACACCTTGCGTACACCCAAACCCACGATGACTTTGAGATTTATCAATATGGACGTTGGCGTACGGCACGCTCAAATCCTACACCAGCTCAGGAGGTGGTGTACGCACGTTTGAGTTAGTGTGAAAATGCGCAGAAAAACAATTCCTAACACCACAAAACGCACTGACAAGATAAGCTATATGACCCACTGTTAAAAACCACAACAACAACATTTAGTGTTTATTTTTGTGTAACATGAACGTCAATGTTTAATTTGTGTGACTTTACCAAAGCGTTTGATCTGTAGGCATATGTATTCCTCCAGTCGCGAGCCTGTGCGCTTTATCTGACGTTTCAGGCCCGCGCCTGGCCCAGCAGCTGCGCACGGACTGGGACTAAAATAATTCAGACTGACAAAATAATAAAAATGGCCTTCTTCTTTTAAATAATAATAAAATCAATAAAAACGGCATTTTCTTCTAAATAACAAGCGTCATTAAGAATAATAATCATAATAAGAAGAAGAAGAATCTTACAAATTGTCATGTAATTATTAATGTGAATGAATCTTACTCCACATCACATCATCATCACTATCGTACACCCCAATACATGTGCCGTGATACGAAATTAAATGCTAATTGTTTCAAAACGTGCTGTAAAATAATGCATATGATGGTAATTTATCATCCAAACAGCTATTTAAACTGCTGGAGTGCGCTTCTCAACCCCCACACTAACAGTAGCTACTCGTAATTTGGGTCCATATTTTGTTTTTGTGAGCGCCTTTAATCCCACTCTTTAAACTCCCAAGTCCCAAATAAAACAATTTCGGGTTTTTTCCACTTCCCTGGTGATGGTCTCGATGGGCGCGTCTCAATCATCTCACTAGTTCAGTAGTCAGAGCACTGATCAGGGAGTCAGCCCGTTGACTTATGTCCTAATCAGTGCCCTGACTAAGTGGACTAAAGAGATGATTGAGCGCGCCCGATCTCCACGTCGGAGAAGTTTCGCTTCTTTGCCGTCTTCTGTTTGTCCATGGCGTAAAATGAGGGCGTGGGGGAGGCGGAGACTTGAATATCTAGGGGCGTGTTATTCTAATGACGATCGTTTTCAGCCGCGGGATTTATCAAGGGCAGGTATTGCGTACACCTGAATTGCAGAGGTGCGCACAGTTTCATAAATCAGGCGGTGAGAGGAGTGTAAGCATAATCTTACGCCAACATATACACCAGTTTCTACGCAAGATTGATAAATGAGGGCCAATGTGAGCAGATCAGTGATATAGTTGATACAGGTAATTTAGTAATTAATTGAATTTGTCAATCAATCAATCAATCAATCAACTTTATTTATATAACGCTTTTACAATCACGATTGTGTCAGAGCAGCTTCAGTGTCAAACAGGATAATATTGCGACAAAATTAGATTTGGCTGTACAGTCGTTCTGGAGTAAACAGTGATGTTATCAGCTTATTTTCATTTATCAGAGAGAGACAATGTTGGCAGATCAGTATTGTAGTTTATAGAATTAAATAAAACCTAATTCATAAATTTTATTTGTATAATTACAGGTCAGAAATCATATTAGATTGGAATATTCAAAATTTCAGGGTATCACGGAAGAGACATATTTATTTAGGATGGGACGTCGATTACACAAGAGTATGAATACATGAAAGATCGGAATTATTGCGCCGAAGACGGGTTTTGAGCATGACGTGCCAGTGAGGCAAATTTGGAGGAGACACCATTTGACACGGCTCAGCAGACACTCCAGGATGAGCTGGTCATGTCCATGCAGGTCCACCATCCGATCCGGACAGGGCCCAGATCCGGGATAAACCTCGGGATAAACAGAGAGACTAACATTAGCGTAGATGTCACTCTTTTTATGATGTAACGAGTACATCACGAATGATGTACTCGTTACAGTATACAAATTTGTATATTTAGTTGAAAACTTAGATCGAAATGTTAGTGTCCCTAACTGAGCAAGCCAAGCCAAAGGCGACCAAAGGAACCAAAAAATCCATCAGGGCATGATGGACAAACATAAACCTTTGGAGAAACTGGCCAGAGTTTAGAGACCGCAGTAGACGTGATGGAGTATAATGCGTTAAGAGCTCGCTTAAGTACTGGAGCTAAACCATTCAGTGCTTTGAGGAATAAGCAGGATTTTAAAATGTCTGCGATGTTTTATCTATCTATCTATCTATCTATCTATCTATCTATCTATCTATCTATCTATCTATCTATCTATCTATCTATCTATCTATCTATCTATCTATCTATCTATCTATCTATCTATCTATCTATCTATCTATCTATCTATCTATCTATCTATCTATCTATCTATCTATCTATCTATCTATCTATCTATCTATCTATCATGGACCAGCTGGAGTTTGTTTATTAAGCGAGCAGGGCAACCACCCAGTAGAGCATTACAATAATCTAGCCTTGAGCTCATGAACGCATCGACTAACTGTTCTGCATTTGGCATTGAGAGCATGTGCCGTAATTTAGATATATTCTTAAAATGGTAGAGTGCGGTTTTACAGATGCTAGAAATGTGGATTTAAATGAACGATTGGTATCAAAGAGCACACCCAGGTTCCTCACTGACGACGAGTGTGTGTGTGTGTGTGTGTGTGTGTGTGTGTGTGTGTGAGAGAGACGAGGGCTTGACAGAGCAGTCATCAAGTGTTAGACAGTATTCTAGGTTACTAATTGTGGAGTTTTTTTCCCCAATAATTAAAACAAACAAAAAATAGGAAATTCCTATTCAGCCAATGTTTTATATCAGCTCTGTATTCCGTTAATCTTGTGAATTGGTAGGTTTCGTAAGGGCAGGAGGAAATATAGAGCTGAGTATTGTCAGCATAACAATGAAAACTAACGCCATGCTTCTGTCAGACACAGACAAGGACACAGATGGATTAGTGCAAGTGCAAAGTATTTATTCAGAGGTAACGGACACAGGTGATACTTAGATGGATGGTGACACTCAGACGAAAGACGATGGAGGTGAAGACGATGATGGTGAAGACAATGAAGATGATGACAATGAAGACGAAGATGGTTACAGGTGAGGGCTTCTAGGAAGGACAAGTAGTCGAAGATGGAATCGGTGCAAGACCAGACAGTGAGTGTGAAGGTGAGGAGTGCTTATGTAGTGGTGACTGGTGATGGTGCCCAGGTGTTCAGAATTCCGGTGGTGGTGAACGAGTGGGCGTGGCAATGACTGATGGCTGTGAGGGCGTGACAGCTTCCTAATGATATCTCCCAATGGTAGCATATAAAGGGTGAAGAGCAGCGGTCCTAACACTGAGCCTTGCGGTACTCCATACTGAACTTGTGATCGGTGTGACATCTCCTCCTTTACTGCTACAAACTGATGACGGTCAGATAAGTACGATTTAAACAATGCCAATGCAGTTCCACTAATAGCAACATAATTTTCGAGTCTATTCAAAAGAATTTTGTAGTTGATAGGATTGAATGCAGTGCTAAGATCCAGTAACACTAATAGATAGATACAACCACGATCGGATTATAAGAATAAATCATTTGTAACTCTGATGACAGCAGTCAGAGTACCATGATACGGTCTAAATCATGACTAGAAATCCTCACAGATACCATGTCTTTCTAAAAAGGAATATAATTGTGAAGAGCATAATTCTGTCTGCACTCTCTAATTCAAGGCACACCTCTTCATTACAAATGATATTATCAACATGACAATATGAATGAAGAAGGACTTTTGCTTTAATGACAGCATCTGGAGCTGATGATCACAATCTCAGTAGTTATTACTTAACCAAAAGTAGGGCTCAATTTAAAACATTGATTATATGGTTTAACACGCTTTCATGTGCTCTCATTTCTGTGCACAAAAGCATTCTGGGATCCTCCTAAAAAACAATTTTAGGACTCTTTGTGACTCCTCTCAGTCAAAAACGTTAGGATGGAGCTCTAGTGAAAGATCTTGCCGTGTTTGTTTTCAGAGTTTGATGAGTTGGAGATGTCTGTCTCAGTTGCGGGGGGCAGAGGCTGGCAGACTGACGAGCCGTCCTCGCTGCAGGGTTTGGTGCAGGACCTGCGGGGTCAGCTCTCTCGCTGCCATAAAGTGATCCGCGGCCTGCAGCTGCGCGTGCGCTCGCTCTCCACCACCTCCGACTACGCCTCCAGCCTGGAGCGCACGCCTCGCAAGGTACCTGTTGCCCACCATACAGCATCAAGTTAACTTGATCGAATCGTACTTGGATATGCTTATCTGGATCTGTGATGACTTGTTGATTTAGATTGATGTGTTCTGAACCCATCAGGTGAACTGGGCATTGACAGGTGTGGATGAGGACGAGGGCTGGCAGTCTGATGGGCCGCAGAGACCCAGCCCAGAGCTGCAGGAGCTGGTGAGCCGCGTGGCTGTGCTGGAGACTCAGATCCGGAGCTCCAAGCTGGAGGGCAAGAGCGGCCCAGAGGAGGGCAAATGTGCCACCTGGCCTGGGTGAGCTCACGTCAAACACACACCCATTAACTCTTTCGCTGCCAAACACAGAATTTTCGGTGTTTCCGTGTTTTCACTGTAGCGCTAGGGGGCGCTATTGCGCATCTTCTGAATGAGTCCTGAATCTCCTGATCAAAACATAGGTAAAGAAGACGCAGAAACAAGTGATTGCATGTAATCATATGCATATGAAAAATAACCTGATCAACATAATTAAAAATCATATGAATCAAAACTGCATAATGTTACTGAAGGAGATGTGGAGCAGGATGAGCTTCAGGACTCAAGCATTAGAGGCGTGGATGAACTCGATCTCTTCATCTGTTTTTGATCATCTCTGAATCTGATCATTAATCATCATATAAATCGAATCTATCTAATGTTAGTGAATGAGACGAGGAGCAGGATGAGCTACAGGACTGAAGCATTAGAGGCGTAGATGAACCTGATCTCTTCATCTGTGCTTGATCATCTCTGAATCTGATCTGGTCTTTTACAAAAAACCTAATTTTCTCAGCTTTTTGATCAAAATGTTGCTTTTTTATGAAACTTACCCATATTCGAGTGTTGATAAAAAAGGAATGCATGAAGCTTGAATAAAACAGGGGTTTTTTTGTTCAAAAGAAGAGGGTCAGCTCTTTATTTTGATATATTGCATGATCATATAATTATTAAACAAAATATTCTATGGGCTATAAAAAAAAATAGAAAACCGTCAAAAACCCTGGCGGTGGCTGGCAACTTTTTTTTTTAAACGCTGGGAAAGAGTTAAGACCAAGCTCTTCGTGATCTTGACAGCACGAGTACAAACCCTAAACAGTGCAAACTCCAAGCATATATTTCTGTTGTAAAGCACAAAACCTATCCTCTTCCTGTTTGTACAGGAAGTACAACACGCTGATCCAGGCCCAGGCGCGTGAGCTGTCCCACCTGCGGCAGAAGATGCGAGAGGGCCGAGGCGTGGTCCACATCCTCACACAGCACCTGAGCGACACCACCAAAGCCTTCGAGGAGCTGCTACGCGCAAACGACATCGATTATTACATGGCCCAGAGCTTCCGGGAACAGCTGTCCCAGAGCTCCTCTCTCGCTCAGAGAGTCAGCAGCAAAATCAGTGGACGTGAGCACACACACACACACATATATACACACACACACACATATACACACACACACACCCACACACACACACACACACACACACATACACACACACACACACATACACACACACTCTCTCTCTCACATACACACATACGCGTACAGTCACATCCGTTCATCCAGGCAGCGATGAAGCGTTGAGTCATAATTTCCTGATTGTGTCCTCAGTCGGTCATCACGTGCTTCTCTGTTATCAGGTGATCGTTCCGAGCAGCGAGATGATAAAGCGGGCCATGAGCTGCTGGCGCTGAGGTCAGTGTCTCGTCTGGAGTATAGTATGCATTGCTTCACTTTATTGATCGCAGGTGATCATGTTCATGTCTTCAACAGGCTGAGTAAGGAGCTCCAACACAAAGATCAAATCATCAAGTCTCTCCACACTCGGTTACAGAAGCGCCATGACACGCCCTGCAGCAGCCACGCCCCCTCTGAGACAACAGACCAATCAGACTGCATCTCATTCATGTCTGATGAGAGAGGCTCCACCAATGAGGATGAGCTGTGCTCAGACATGGATGCTGCCAGTGAGTTTGCACAGGAGGAGCCTGAGCCCAAAGACGGTGAATATCTGTGCTTATACACACAGAACAATATATTACACAAATAAAACAAAGTCAAAGTCGTTTATTATATGTATGGGGTACTAAATACAATGAGATTCTTAGTAAACATGTCATTTTATTTTAAAGGGGTGGTTTTATGTGATTTCACTTGTTTAACTTTAGTTAGTGTGTAATGTCGCTGCTTGAGCATAAACAGTATCCTCAAAATTACAGCGCTGAAAGTTCAATGCAAACGGAGATATTGTCTCTTAAAGTTACGGCAGTTTAAGTCTCAAACGAGACTTTCAAAGGACAGTGGAGTCAGTTGTGTGGAATAAAGGTCAAATATAAGAAAAATACATTTTGTACTGTGCCCCATTAACATAACCAAGCCTAGAAAAAAAACACGTAACCTCCCCTTTAAGGTTGTGTATAAAAGATGCTTTACTCAGATCTGGAAGCAACACAATATCAGGGTTTTAGTAACAGCTCCACCATCTACAGGTGTTTTCACCAGACTCTCCTCCAGCTGGTCTGCTCACGTTGACCCCATGACCTTTGCCCCCCTGACCTGCCCTTACCCTGGCAGCCGCAGGCCCCCGATGAGGAGTGAGCAGACAGCATGTGTGTGTGTGTGTGTTTGTCCCAGGCTGACCGACTAACACACAGTTTTGATGACATACTTTAACATTCAGATTCTTAATGCATCTCAAGCTTTGATGTGTGACATGCTGTGAATGATCTGAACTGTCATGAGTTCACCCTCTAGTTTCAGCACAGGTTATACATTTAGAGACTCTGTGATGTGTCGGCATCCTCCATTTATTCCGGTGTTATTATATAAACATAACCTGGTGAATTCTGTAGCTCTCATCTGCTAGAAAGCAGCAGATTAGAGACTGTTGCTGTGATTTGATCACGTCGCTGTTAGTTAAAGTCTCATGAATAGGCCAGTAGCACCGCTGATTTTAAGTTCAAATGTGCACAAATATTGTCTCAAACACCACATATACATCTGTTAATGTTTCGTGATATACTCAATTACTGTTAATGTTTCGTGATATACTCACAGTAATCAGTCATTTTATTCTAGACGGGCAGGGAGAGTAAAGTGTCTGGATTGGCAGTGTGATGTTACAGAGCTGAAGCATGTCGCCAGTCATTAGTGCTTAAAAGTGTAAACATTACTTTTTTTGGCATTTTTTGTTGTTATTTTTTTAAATACTTTGTGCTGATATTATGATGTTCGGAGGGTTTCCTTTGGTGTAAATATGCAGAATAGGTTAGATCTGACAGCTTATCTGTGCAAAAGAGCTGATTGGTCCACACCTGCACTCATCAAACAAACCTGTTTGCTGTTCTGCTTCCCTTTGCAGTTTGAGAGCATGTGATGACCACTAATGTGATGTTCTAAATCACTTTGCTTCGCTCTTTATCCAACAGCGTTCAGCGCGCCTCACTCACTCTCCAGCTATCAGCGAACCACGCACACGCCCCGCTCCGGCGCTTACACGCCTCTATCCCATCATCCACTGGGAAAGGGTAGAGGCCCGTCTGTGCAGACAGATGCATTGTGGGACATGGAGAATATGATTCAGCCAATCAGAGGTTTTGATGGATCATCCTATTATCCATCTGGCAACAGCCAGTCAGGTGTGTGCATGACTATTGCAGCTCAATTCAAGGTTTAAATAAAAGCAAACTGGTAAATAACAAGAACAAGTCAGGAAAATAATGGTGTAATGATTTTGACATGTGTAGACGTGATTGAGGAGCATCTGAGAGAGATTCGATCTCTGCGCAAACGACTGGAAGATTCCATCAGAACCAATGAGAGGTTGAGGCAGCAATTAGAAGGACGCCTGGCCACCGCCGCAAGAGACACAGGTGTGTGTGAGTGTGTTTTCTTCTAAGAGAGTCGAAAAATCAGCAAATCTAGCCATTTTTAAGGCCTTTCTGTATGCAGTATCACTTTCCTTCCACAAAATGCGAAATACCTCTAGTTATAGTTACTATGGATAAAGAAAGGAAATTCCTTAGACATGAGTTCAACAACTCACATAATGTATTTAATGCCTTTGCTAAAGCTGTATTTATGTATTTCAAGTGTGTGTGTGTGTGTGTGTGTGTTTGACAGTGGCTCCAACCAACATCTTTATCCAGAGTCATGATGCAGTCAGTCAGCTGACCAATGAAGTCAGGGCGTTGAAGGAGGAAAATCTGGCACTACAGTCTAGGTTACAAGCCAGCAGAGGTACACACTGCAAATCCACTAATGCCAACGTCATTTTCATATCTATTCACAAGAGTGTTGTGGTCAATAATATCAAAGTGTATTGAATGCAGCGCTAAGATCGAGTAACACTAATAGAGAGACTCAACCACGATCAGATGATTACAGTAAATCATTTGTAACTCTGATGAGAGCAGTCTCAGTGCTATGATACGGTCTAAATCCTGACTGGAAATCCTCACAGATAACATTTCGTTCAAAAAAGGAGCATAGTTGTAAAGACACTGCCTTTTCTAGTATTTTTGACAGAAACGGTATATTTGAGATCAGCCTGTAATTGACAAATTCTGTAGGATCAATTTGTGGTTTTTTTAATAAGTGGTTTGATTATAGCAGGGGTCTTCAACTAAAATAGCTTGGGGTCCAGAAAAAAAACCTTCTCACCGGCCGAGGTCCGGACAGTTATATACCTAAAAACATGAATCGATGTCTTTTTGCCAGACTAAAGAAATTAGTGTAGATTAAAATGTATTTATTGAACAAAATATAATATGTTCTCATATAGATAAAGTATGTCTTTTCATATTGTTAAAGCAAACATAGGTAATCCTTCACAAAATGTATTTCATTTTGAGGTTATTCTGTTTAAGTTGTGTTGGTACAAAATATCTAATTCAACCAGTAGCCATGTCTGACAAAAATATGATGAATGAAAAAATGCCTTCATCTCTAAATCTGCACTGAAAAAACATTCATTTCAACATTACTAGCAACTAGTAAAGTGCTTTTTCTGCTGAACTGAGATAAACAGTAACAATCAATGAACACAAACCCTCCTGGTTAAAAAAACAAAACAGAAATCTCATAATATGTACTCACATGTATAGCCTACATTTAGTTAGGTAGAGACTATCTTCAGCACTGCTCTCTCTGTGCTTCAAATTGCACTGGTAAAAAATCATTAGCAATATCATCCAGAAACACAAACAGGCAAAAATAAGGTGCCACCAGTGTTGGAAAAATTAAAAAGTGCACAAAATATTTTATCTCTTTATTTCAACTGTTCCTTTAAATCCAGAAAAACGGAAATAACCTCTCAAAAGGCTAAGCTGAGTTGAGCTTAAAGATGAAATGGAAGCATAAACATTCCTTGTTCCAAAAAATAATAATAAAAATAATAAAAAAGTGAAAATAGCTACATTGTCTGAACTTCAGTGCATGTGAGAAATTGGCTCATTTATTTTCTGCGCCCTTACCTCAGACTGCTGAGGAAAAAGGGGTCTTTAAAATGTGTATGGCTGAATCAGAAATCGCCACTATACCCTAAATAGGGAATTATTTGAGGGGACAGCCATTTGTAGTGGCGTCCGAAACCACAGTGGACATGTTTGAGTGTACTCACATGTTGCACCACAATAACGGGTGTACAGCCGATGTACACACAACAGCAGTCTGACTTCACGCACTCGTGGACAAACGTAGGGAATAGTGAATGAGGGTTTAAGGGGCCAATTTCTGATTCAGCCTCTGTTTTGCGCGCCGTTTTCTTCAGTCTCTTCACTGCGCGTCTAAACATGTAGTGAGCATAGTAACGTAGCCGCACACCGGACTGAAGCTCATGGGCGCGTCTCAGGATCTCACACCGGACGCTCACATACGTGCAAGCTCAGTTTTGAATCGACTTCTGACAGAAGAGCTGCACGATGTATTACATTTATATTATATCGTCCATGTACATACTGATTTCACCCTGTGCTACAAGAGATACACTCACCGTGCAGTTCTTCTGTCAGGAGTCGATTCAAAACTGAGCTTGCGCGTAATGTGTGCGTCCGGTGTGAGATCCTGAGACGCACCCATGAGCTTCAGTCCGGTGTGCGACCCCTTTAACTGTCAACGCAACTGTGGCAACATAGGAAAAACGGTTCTACTGAGCTGCCTGATATAAATGTGATTATTCATTTATTTTAAATCGCATTTGGCATTTAGTTATTTCAGTGTGTCAAAAGGCTTCGCGGTCCGGATGGATGCATCTCGCGGTCCGGATCCGGACCGGAGTCCGCCAGTTGGCGACCCCTGGATTATAGCCAACTTAAAAGTTTTCGGTACATATCCCTAATGACAAAGATGAATTAATGATATTAAGAAGAGGATCTATTACTTCTGGAAGCATCTCATTTAATAGCCTAGACGGGATAGGCTTGATCAAACATGTTGTTGATTTTGATTATTTAACAAGTTAAATGCTTATTCTCCTATAGCAGTGTATGAGTGTGTGGGTGTGTCTTCTCCTAAAGCAGTGTATGAGTGTGTGGGTGTGTCTTCTCCTAAAGCAGTGAATGACTGTGTGTGTGTGTGTGTTCTCCTATAGCAGTGAATGAGTGTGTGTGTGTGTGTGTGTGTGTCTTCTCCTAAAGCAGTAAATGTGTGTGTGTGTGTGTGTGTGTGTGTGTGTGTGTGTGTGTGTGTGTGTGTGTTCTCCTAAAGCAGTGAATGAGTGTATTTGATAATAAAATGCATTGTCTGTGATACTGTAGTAGATGGCTGCATGGTTATAATTTTCTCTCTAATATTATCAATATTGCTAGTAAAGAAGTTTATTAGTCAATACTGCTGTGCTGTATACAAATGTCAGAATTTGTGTCTTTATTTATAATAATTAACCACTGTTTTAAAGGGGGGGGTGAAACACTCAGTTTCAGTCAATCTCATGTCAATCTTGAGTACCTATAGAGTAGTATTGCATCTTTCATATCTCCAAAAAGTCTTTAGTTTTATTATATTTATAAAAGAAATATGGGCTGTACCGAGTCTTTCCGGAAAAAACCGAGCACCTGGAGGCGTATCGAGTGGGCGGAGCTAAAGAATGACGATCGCGAACAAAGCGGTGACGTCCTCAAGCGTGGAGAAACCCATCGCTATCGATCTCAGCTAATACAGATATGATCCAGAATCAAATCTGAGGCTGAAATAAACTGAACAGGAGAAACAGCAACAGCAGGACGTCCGTCTCTGTGGTATGGACTGTATTTAGTGGCCTGTCAACATTTGTGTTTACTCGCAGTTTATGAGGACATGATTCGGTTTATGGACTATTGTATGTGACTAAACCTTAGCAGTAGCAAGCAGAACGGTTTTGCACATCAGACTAGTGTAACGTTATACAGAGAACAGCAATGGAGTTCGTTAGCGCATTTGAATGACGAAGCACGTGATCGTGTCGTTTACTGATGTTTACTCACGTGACGATAGACGACAGCACAGACATCTGAAGCAGTTTAACTCACCGGCTGCTTCCACAGCAGGACCGAACCTTTATCGCTAGGACCGCTCCGTCAGAAACACACTTCTTTGGTATGATTTGGTGAAGTCCTGTGACAGCAGTGGCGTGGAAATCCACTTTGAGACGCGACTGAAGCCATGTTGTGAAGCTTCCCGTCATTTCTGCGTTCAAATCGGTTCAAATGCAGCGCTGCCTTCCCGGAATGCTGTGCTGAAGCGTTGAAGTCGCTCAACGTCAACCATAGGAATAAGTGTTCATGGACGACTGGATCTGCACCTGAGAGAGTGTTTACGGGCGTGCATTTCCTCTCTCTCGCTCTAGTCACGCACGCGCACCCTACCGGAAGAAGAGCCCGTACGGCCCATACAAGGACCTTCCGCTCTATTAACGTCAAGCCAACCCATACTCGAAAAAAACTCTCCGAAACTTGTGAGAAACCGGAAGGAGTTTTTTAACACAGAAATACTCCATCAAACGTCCAACATTAGTTTCTGAAACTTTGTCAATGTTTAGGATGGGAATCCAAGTCTTTAACAGTGAAAAAAGCTCAGTATGCATGAAACAGCATTTCACTCCCCTTTAAATAAATACCTAGGGTTGTGTTTGTTTTCTTCTATGAGTCAAAAAATAAGAAGGTCTAGCAGTTTTTATGGCCTTTCTGTATGCACTAACACTTTCCTTCAATTAAATGCGAAATACCTCTAGTTTTACATTTACTAAGAATAAAGAAATAAATTCCTTCTCCAAATGACTAGACAACCAATAATAGCTGTTAAGCTCCTTCTGGGCTCTTCTTTTACCCAGTCCACCATTCTGCAGAGCACATAGACACTGTCAACACTTCTAAACATAAGTTCAACAATTCACACAACGAATCACATAATACATTTAATGCGTCTGCTAAAGGTTATGTATTTCAGCAAAACACACAGATTAATTCACACAAATCATATTACAGTCTTGTGTCTTTGTTGTGGAAGGATTAACACTGGCTTTTGAACTCTGGAGAGTTTATAATCTGATATTTGTGCGATGCAGACAGCAGTGAAGAGGCGGAGCAGCTCAGGGAGGCGGTGCTTTCTGGGCGTGTTCGTCTGCAGCAGGCGGAGTTAGAGGCGGAGCAATGGAAGGAGGAGCTGAGAAGGCTGCAGAAGCACAACTGTGAGCAAAGTCAACAAATCCAGCAACTGCGACAAGACAGACAAAACAGTCAAGAGCACAACAACAGGTCAGAGAAACCATATGAAGAGCTTCTTCATGTAAAAAAAGTTTCAATAGAGTGACAGGTAATTTCTGATTATTGTCACTGGAACTCTTGCTGACTGATGAGTGAGATATACAGATGAATGAAGGCTGTGTAACTGGTGATGTGTGTTCAGACTGCAGCACGAGGTTAGTTTACTCCATCAGCAGTTAGCCGAGAGCAGACAGCTTCTACACTCGCTGCAGGGTGAGCTACGACTGTACGACCGAGTGTGTGGCGTGAGAAAGAGCGTTGCTGCAGGTAAGACACTGCAAGAGGACCACAAGGCCTGCACATCTCACAGGAACAATCAGCCCCTCCAAAATAAAACTCTTCTGGCATTGTTTATTTACACACACATGTTGTTGCAAACCTGTATGGGCATCTCTTTTTTAGTGAAACACAACAGTTTAGCCATGCTGCTCTTTTACATACAATTAAATTCAGACCCATCCAGCTACAGAAATGTTGAAAGCACCATAAAACTGACATAAAAGTCCATATGATCCGTATGCCATATTCCAACAATGTTGTGCAGTGAATGGATAGAAATTGTGGCTACTGACTAAAAATCTGTGGTGCAAATCATTATTTGATTTGATGGCACACATCTGTATATACATGGGTATGAATATATACACAAGTGATTGAGAATCAGTTCAATTTCAGTTGCTCAAACTGTATATTGATTTATTAACCTCTCTCTCTCTCTCTCTCTCTCTCTCTCTCTCTCTCTCACACTTTCTCTCTCTCTGTCTGTCTGTCTGTCTCTCTCTCTCTCTCTCTCTCTCTCTGTCTCTGTCAGGGTTTGCGTGTGAGGAGGCGTGGCCGTCAGTGGAGTTAGGGGAGCTGTTGGTGGAGGTTCGGGCTCTAAGGGCTCAGCTGGAGCTCAGTGTGCAGGAGAACAGCGCTCTACGAGCTACACTGCAGAAGCAGCTGGATCATCCGTCAGCCATCATTCCGGCCAGCCCGCTGCGGGACGTGCTTTACCGCAGACAGCTCCTCCACGGTAACGTGTGGACATCAGATTTCACTTCAGCTGTCTGTCTTCTGTCATTTAACAATTAGAAAACAGACTCATGTGACGTGGTGGCATGTTAGTGTTAGGGTTAGGTAACCATTTTGCCAATACCATTGTGTGTGAATGGATGTGATGCTTTGTGTGTTTGTACTAACCCACTCTGCCATGTTCTACAGACCCGTCTCCCTCTCCTCCTGTCAGAGACGTGGGTCCGTTTCCAGCCGGGCCTCTGTACTCGCCGTACTCTGAGGTGGAGGAGACTAACGGTGTGTGTGTATCTGTGCTAAACTGGAATGTGGATATCACTGCACTTACTTTTCATTGTGGCTGAAAAGCAGGCCCATCTTATAGGTTTTAATGAAAAAAAATGTAAGCGCTACATAAATTAAACCTGAGCTTTTTTGTCTTGCTCAAGTTTGAAAAGTTCTGTCAGCAGTCACAGATTTCTGGTTGAGAAGTAGTTATTAATGGGTCAGTCAGTAGGTTGATTTCTGGTTGAGAAGTAGTTATTAATGGCTCAGTCAGTAGGTTGGTTTCTGGTTGAGAAGTAGTTATTAATGGGTCAGTCAGTAGGTTGATTTCTGGTTGAGAAGTAGTTATTAATGGTTCAGTCAGTAGGTTGATTTCTGGTTGAGAAGTAGTTATTAATGGGTCAGTCAGTAGGTTGAGTTCTGGTTGAGAAGTAGTTATTAATGGGTCAGTCAGTAGGTTGATTTCTGGTTGAGAAGTAGTTATTAATGGATCAGTCAGTAGGTTGATTTCTGGTTGAGAAGTAGTTATTAATGGATCAGTCAGTAGGTTGATTTCTGGTTGAGAAGTAGTTATTAATGGCTCAGTCAGTAGGTTGGTTTCTGGTTGAGAAGTAGTTATTAATGGGTCAGTCAGTAGGTTGATTTCTGGTTGAGAAGTAGTTATTAATGGGTCAGTCAGTAGGTTGAGTTCTGGTTGAGAAGTAGTTATTAATGGGTCAGTCAGTAGGTTGAGTTCTGGTTGAGAAGTAGTTATTAATGGATCAGTCAGTAGGTTGATTTCTGGTTGAGAAGTAGTTATTAATGGGTCAGTCAGTAGGTTGATTTCTGGTTGAGAAGTAGTTATTAATGGGTCAGTCAGTAGGTTGATTTCTGGTTGAGAAGTAGTTATTAATGGATCAGTCAGTAGGTTGATTTCTGGTTGAGAAGTAGTTATTAATGGGTCAGTCAGTAGGTTGATTTCTGGTTGAGAAGTAGTTATTAATGGGTCAGTCAGTAGGTTGATTTCTGGTTGAGTAGTAGTTATTAATGGGTCAGTCGGTAGGTTGATTTCTGGCTGAGAAGTAGTTATTAATGGGTCAGTCAGTAGGTTGATTTCTGGTTGAGTAGTAGTTATTAATGGGTCAGTCGGTAGGTTGATTTCTGGCTGAGAAGTAGTTATTAATGGGTCAGTCAGTAGGTTGATTTCTGGTTGAGAAGTAGTTATTAATGGGTCAGTCAGTAGGTTGATTTCTGGTTGAGAAGTAGTTATTAATGGGTCAGTCGGTAGGTTGATTTCTGGTTGAGAAGTAGTTATTAATGGGTCAGTCAGTAGGTTGAGTTCTGGTTGAGAAGTAGTTATTAATGGGTCAGTCAGTAGGTTGATTTCTGGTTGAGAAGTAGTTATTAATGGATCAGTCAGTAGGTTGATGACTGTCTTCACCTCAGACTCGCTGGAGCCTCATGCAGATCTGGAAGGAGAAGCTCCGGACGGCTCGTTCTCCAGCCCTAACGGACGGCATGCGGTCGGCCACGTGGATGATTACGGAGCGCTTCAGCAGCAGGTGTTGGAGGGCCGGGCGCTGGTGCAGCGGATGGAGGCTGGGTGGAGGTCTCTCAACACTGCCCTGCTGGAGAAGGTGAGGCTGAGACAGATCTAAGGGCTTTTGTACATGACATACGTCTCATGTTTCTCTCTTCCAGGCTCTGGACTACAGCACAGTGAAGGCGCTGCTCACCGACACGAAGACCTTGCACCAGATTCTGGACGAGGCCGTCTCTCTGCTCAAGATGTTCTGGCGGGCCGCACTGCCAAGCAGCGACGGGCCCGTGCATCTCATTCAGAGGGTTCGGACATCCGCAGAGTTTGCTCAACATTTATTGATCCCTAAAATATGAAAGGCAGCATAAATGAGCATGGTGCTGATTTCCTCTCAGGAGCAGTCCATGCGTGAGGAGATCCAGCTGCTGCGTTTGCGGATCACCGAGCAGGAGGAAGTTCTGCAGGGAACCATCCAGCGTTTGCGCTGCACCAGCCGAACCAAAGAAAGCATGGAGACCTTCATCGTCAACCAGCGTGAGTCCAACAGATTGATCAGAGCTACAGTTGCAGAAACTCTAAGACCAAAATCCTTATATCATGATATATACCAATCAGGCATTACATTATGAGCACATTCCTAATATTGTATTGGTCCCCCTTTTGCCCTGACCCATCTCTGATGGACTCCACTAGACCCCTGAAGGTGTGCTGTGGTATCTGGCACCAAGATGTTAGCAGCAGATCCATTAAGTCCTGTAAGTTGCGAGGTGCGGCCTCCATGGATCGGACTTGTTTGTTCAGCACATCTCACAGATGCTCGATTGGATTGAGATCTGGGGAATTTGGAGGCCGAGTCAATGCCTCAAACTGGTTGTTGTGCTCCTCAAACCGTTCCTGGAGCATTTGTGCTTTGTGTCAGGAGCATTATCCTGCTGGAAGAGCCACAGCCACCAGAATACCGTTTCCATGAAAGGCTGAACATGGTCTCAGCAATGCTTTAGTAGGTGGAGCGTGGCAAAAGTTACATCCACATGGATGGAGGACCCAAGGTTTCCCAGCAGAACATTGGCCAAAGCATCACACTGCCTCCGCCGCGAGCGCCTTCTTCCCATAGTGCATCCTGGGGCCATGTGTTCCCCAGGTAAGCCACACACACACACCCGGCCATCCACGTGATGTAAAAGAACACGTGATTCCTCAGACCAGGCCACCTTCTTCCATTGCTCCGTAGTCCAGTTCTGATGCTCACGTGCCACTGTTGGCGCTTTCGGCAGGGTCAGGGGTCAGAGGTCACCCTGACTGGTCCATACGCCTCAAACTGAGCTGCTCTGTGTATTCTGACAGCTTTCTATCAGAACCAGCATTAACTTCTGGAGCAGTTTGAGCTCCAGTAGCTCGTCTGTTTGATCGGACCACACGGGCCAGCCTTCGCTCCCCACGTGCATCAATGAGCCTTGGCCGCCCATGACCCTGTGGCCGGTTCTCCACTGGTCCTTCCTTGGAGCACTTTTGATAGATACTGACCACTGCAGACCGGGAACAGCCCACAAGAGCTGCAGTTTTGGAGATGATTTGACCCATCGTCGTCTAGCCATCACAATTTGGCCCTTGTCAAACTCACTCAAATCCTTACGCTTGCCCATTTTTCTTGCTTCTAACACATCAACTTTGAGGACAAAATGTTCACTTGCTGCCTAATATACCCCACCCACTAACTGGTGATAACGAGATTATCAGTGTTATTCACTTCACTGGTCATAATGTTATGCCTGATTGATGTATATTGTCATTATGAAATTAAATTACTTGATGCAAGTTTATTTTTCTAGAAATAATGATGTAAATTCTTGTTATTTAAACAATAGAGTAAAGATACAGGTGAAATAAACATTGCTTACATTTTTCAGTCAAACAGTATTCAGGCAAGTAATATAATTATAAAGTAATGTAAAATAAAGCGTTGCAATGGTCTTTACTGAATGAATTAAATATACAAATATCTAGTAAAGTTTAGTCTAAAAGAGTGAATGATTTTATCTTGATGTTTAAAAAACTGAAACGACTAAATGCTCGCCAAATTGTTTGCTTTGACATATTTCGGTGTGTATTTGACCATAACGTCCAAAAGGATACTTTCCTTTTCTGCAGAGAAAACAGCGCGAGTTCTATGATTATTCTTATTATCAAGCATGTCTCAAGCATTTTACAACGATCACATTCCCTCATTGTGAGGAACAAAAGCACAATGCTGTGAAGGAAAGGAAAATGGATTTATGACAAACAACAAAATGAGAAAATATTTGCAAAACAGAATGCGGCACAATTATTTTACCTCCATTGTCCTGTTTTCATAATCACTAGAATCCGAAATCGAGATTAAAGTTGCTTGTATTGCATTGTATAGCCTTATCTGACACCATAACGTGTCTTAAACCTGTCAGGAGCACCGTTACTCTCAGCATGAACAAGCCTTTATTTCTAGTGCTCTAATCCGACATCCAATCAGAAGCTCGGGCTGGATCAACTTTCGTGGTTGGACATTTGGGGATGTTTGAGTGTGATGGTGTCATCAGAGCTTTAACGAACTCGTCTGTGTTTCAGTGTCCCGTACTCGAGATGTGCTGAAGAAAGCCAGAGCGAATCTAGAGGTGAGTGTTGGGTTTGGTTGGGTTCAGAGTGTTGGGTTTGGTTGTGTTCAGAGTGTTGGGTTTGGTTGTGTTCAGAGTGTTGGGTTTGGTTGTGTTCAGAGTGTTGGGTTTGGTTGTGTTCAGAGTGTTGGGTTTGGTTGTGTTCAGAGTGTTGGGTTTGGTTGGGTTCAGAGTGTTGGGTTTGGTTGGGTTCAGAGTGTTGGGTTTGGTTGTGTTCAGAGTTGTTGGGTTTGGTTGTGTTCAGAGTGTTGGGTTTGGTTGTGTTTAGAGTGTTGGGTTTGGTTGGGTTCAGAGTGTTGGGTTTGGTTGGGTTCAGAGTGTTGGGTACGGTTGTGTTCAGAGTGTTGGGTACGGTTGTGTTCAGAGTGTTGGGTACGGTTGTGTTCAGAGTGTTGAGTTCGGTTGTGTTCAGAGTGTTGGGTTGGGTTGTGTTCAGAGTGTTGGGTTTGGTTGTGTTCAGAGTGTTGGGTTTGGTTGTGTTCAGAGTGTTGGGTTGGGTTGTGTTCAGAGTGTTGGGTTGGGTTGTGTTCAGAGTGTTGGGTTGGGTTGTGTTCAGAGTGTTGGGTTTGTTGTGTTCAGAGTGTTGGGTTCGGTTGTGTTCAGAGTGTTGGGTTCGGTTGTGTTCAGAGTGTTGGGTACGGTTGTGTTCAGAGTGTTGGGTACGGTTGTGTTCAGAGTGTTGGGTTCGGTTGTGTTCAGAGTGTTGGGTTCGGTTGTGTTCAGAGTGTTGGGTTCGGTTGTGTTCAGAGTGTTGGGTTCGGTTGTGTTCAGAGTGTTGGGTTTGGTTGTGTTCAGAGTGTTGGGTTTGGTTGTGTTCAGAGTGTTGGGTACGGTTGTGTTCAGAGTGTTGGGTACGGTTGTGTTCAGAGTGTTGGGTTCGGTTGTGTTCAGAATGTTGGGTTTGGTTGTGTTCAGAGTGTTGGGTTTGGTTGTGCTCAGAGTGTTGGGTACGGTTGTGTTCAGAGTGTTGTGTTTGGTTGTGTTCAGAGTGTTGGGTACGGTTGTGTTCAGAGTGTTGGGTTTGGTTGTGTTCAGAGTGTTGGGTTCGGTTGTGTTCAGAGTGTTGGGTTTGGTTGTGTTCAGAGTGTTGGGTTCGGTTGTGTTCAGAGTGTTGGGTTTGGTTGTGTTCAGAGTGTTGGGTTTGGTTGTGTTCAGAGTGTTGGGTTTGGTTGTGTTCAGAGTGTTGGGTTTGGTTGTGTTCAGAGTGTTGGGTACGGTTGTGTTCAGAGTGTTGGGTACGGTTGTGTTCAGAGTGTTGGGTTTGGTTGTGTTCAGAGTGTTGGGTTTGGTTGTGTTCAGAGTGTTGGGTTTGGTTGTGTTCAGAGTGTTGGGTACGGTTGTGTTCAGAGTGTTGGGTACGGTTGTGTTCAGAGTGTTGGGTACGGTTGTGTTCAGAGTGTTGGGTACGGTTGTGTTCAGAGTGTTGGGTACGGTTGTGTTCAGAGTGTTGGGTTTGGTTGTGTTCAGAGTGTTGGGTTTGGTTGTGTTCAGAGTGTTGGGTTTGGTTGTGTTCAGAGTGTTGGGTTTGGTTGTGTTCAGAGTGTTGGGTTTGGTTGTGTTCAGAGTGTTGGGTTTGGTTGTGTTCAGAGTGTTGGGTACGGTTGTGTTCAGAGTTTTGGGTTCGGTTGTGTTCAGAGTGTTGGGTTCGGTTGTGTTCAGAGTGTTGGGTTTGGTTGTGTTCAGAGTGTTGGGTTTGGTTGTGTTCAGAGTGTTGGGTTTGGTTGTGTTCAGAGTGTTGGGTTTGGTTGTGTTCAGAGTGTTGGGTTTGGTTGTGTTCAGAGTGTTGGGTTTGGTTGTGTTCAGAGTGTTGGGTTTGGTTGTGTTCAGAGTGTTGGGTTTGGTTGTGTTCAGAGTGTTGGGTTTGGTTGTGTTCAGAGTGTTGGGTTTGGTTGTGTTTAGAGTGTTGGGTTCGGTTGTGTTCAGAGTGTTGGGTTCGGTTGTGTTCAGAGTGTTTGGTTGTGTTCAGAGTGTTGTGTTTGGTTGTGTTCAGAGTGTTGGGTTCGGTTGTGTTCAGAGTGTTGGGTTCGGTTGTGTTCAGAGTGTTGGGTTTGGTTGTGTTCAGAGTGTTGGGTTTGGTTGTGTTCAGAGTGTTGGGTTCGGTTGTGTTCAGAGTGTTGGGTTTGGTTGTGTTCAGAGTGTTGGGTACGGTTGTGTTCAGAGTGTTGTGTTCAGAGTGTTGGGTTTGGTTGTGTTCAGAGTGTTGGGTACGGTTGTGTTCAGAGTGTTGTGTTTGGTTGTGTTCAGAGTGTTGGGTTTGGTTGTGTTCAGAGTGTTGGGTACGGTTGTGTTCAGAGTGTTGGGTACGGTTGTGTTCAGTGTTGGGTACGGTTGTGTTCAGAGTGTTGGGTTTGGTTGTGTTCAGAGTGTTGGGTTTGGTTGTGTTCAGAGTGTTGGGTTTGGTTGTGTTCAGAGTGTTGGGTTCGGTTGTGTTCAGAGTGTTGGGTTTGGTTGTGTTCAGAGTGTTGGGTTTGGTTGTGTTCAGAGTGTTGGGTTTGGTTGTGTTCAGAGTGTTGGGTTTGGTTGTGTTCAGAGTGTTGGGTTCGGTTGTGTTCAGAGTGTTGGGTTCGGTTGTGTTCAGAGTGTTGGGTACGGTTGTGTTCAGAGTGTTGGGTACGGTTGTGTTCAGAGTGTTGGGTACGGTTGTGTTCAGAGTGTTGGGTTTGGTTGTGTTCAGAGTGTTGGGTTTGGTTGTGTTCAGAGTGTTGGGTTTGGTTGTGTTCAGAGTGTTGGGTTTGGTTGTGTTCAGAGTGTTGGGTTTGGTTGTGTTCAGAGTGTTGGGTTTGGTTGTGTTCAGAGTGTTGGGTTCGGTTGTGTTCAGAGTGTTGAGTTCGGTTGTGTTCAGAATGTTGGGTACGGTTGTGTTCAGTGTTGGGTACGGTTGTGTTCAGAGTGTTGGGTTTGGTTGTGTTCAGAGTGTTGGGTTCGGTTGTGTTCAGAGTGTTGGGTTTGGTTGTGTTCAGAGTGTTGAGTCCGGTTGTGTTCAGAGTGTTGGGTTCGGTTGTGTTCAGAGTGTTGAGTTCGGTTGTGTTCAGAATGTTGGGTACGGTTGTGTTCAGTGTTGGGTACGGTTGTGTTCAGAGTGTTGGGTTTGGTTGTGTTCAGAGTGTTGGGTTTGGTTGTGTTCAGAGTGTTGGGTTTGGTTGTGTTCAGAGTGTTGGGTTTGGTTGTGTTCAGAGTGTTGGGTTCGGTTGTGTTCAGAGTGTTGGGTTCGGTTGTGTTCAGAGTGTTGAGTTCGGTTGTGTTCAGAATGTTGGGTACGGTTGTGTTCAGTGTTGGGTACTGTTGTGTTCAGAGTGTTGGGTTTGGTTGTGTTCAGAGTGTTGGGTTCGGTTGTGTTCAGAGTGTTGGGTACGGTTGTGTTCAGAGTGTTGGGTTTGGTTGTGTTCAGAGTGTTGGGTTTGGTTGTGTTCAGAGTGTTGGGTACGGTTGTGTTCAGTGTTGGGTACGGTTGTGTTCAGAGTGTTGGGTACGGTTGTGTTCAGAGTGTTGGGTACGGTTGTGTTCAGAGTGTTGGGTACGGTTGTGTTCAGAGTGTTGGGTACGGTTGTGTTCAGAGTGTTGTGTTTGGTTGTGTTCAGAGTGTTGGGTACGGTTGTGTTCAGTGTTGGGTACGGTTGTGTTCAGAGTGTTGTGTTTGGTTGTGTTCAGAGTGTTGGGTTTGGTTGTGTTCAGAGTGTTGGGTTTGGTTGTGTTCAGAGTGTTGGGTTCGGTTGTGTTCAGAGTGTTGGGTTTGGTTGTGTTCAGAGTGTTGGGTACGGTTGTGTTCAGAGTGTTGTGTTTGGTTGTGTTCAGAGTGTTGGGTTTGGTTGTGTTCAGAGTGTTGGGTTCGGTTGTGTTCAGAGTGTTGGGTACGGTTGTGTTCAGAGTGTTGGGTACGGTTGTGTTCAGAGTGTTGGGTTCGGTTGTGTTCAGAGTGTTGGGTTTGGTTGTGTTCAGAGTGTTGGGTTTGGTTGTGTTCAGAGTGTTGGGTTTGGTTGTGTTCAGAGTGTTGGGTTCGGTTGTGTTCAGAGTGTTGGGTTTGGTTGTGTTCAGAGTGTTGGGTTTGGTTGTGTTCAGAGTGTTGGGTACGGTTGTGTTCAGAGTGTTGGGTACGGTTGTGTTCAGAGTGTTGGGTTTGGTTGTGTTCAAAGTGTTGGGTTTGGTTGTGTTCAGAGTGTTGGGTTTGGTTGTGTTCAGAGTGTTGGGTTTGGTTGTGTTCAGAGTGTTGGGTACGGTTGTGTTCAGAGTGTTGGGTACGGTTGTGTTCAGAGTGTTGGGTACGGTTGTGTTCAGAGTGTTGGGTACGGTTGTGTTCAGAGTGTTGGGTACGGTTGTGTTCAGAGTGTTGGGTTTGGTTGTGTTCAGAGTGTTGGGTTTGGTTGTGTTCAGAGTGTTGGGTTTGGTTGTGTTCAGAGTGTTGGGTTTGGTTGTGTTCAGAGTGTTGGGTTTGGTTGTGTTCAGAGTGTTGGGTTTGGTTGTGTTCAGAGTGTTGGGTTCGGTTGTGTTCAGAGTGTTGGGTTTGGTTGTGTTCAGAGTGTTGGGTACGGTTGTGTTCAGAGTGTTGTGTTCAGAGTGTTGGGTTTGGTTGTGTTCAGAGTGTTGGGTACGGTTGTGTTCAGAGTGTTGTGTTTGGTTGTGTTCAGAGTGTTGGGTTTGGTTGTGTTCAGAGTGTTGGGTTCGGTTGTGTTCAGAGTGTTGGGTTTGGTTGTGTTCAGAGTGTTGGGTACGGTTGTGTTCAGAGTGTTGTGTTCAGAGTGTTGGGTTTGGTTGTGTTCAGAGTGTTGGGTACGGTTGTGTTCAGAGTGTTGTGTTTGGTTGTGTTCAGAGTGTTGGGTTTGGTTGTGTTCAGAGTGTTGGGTACGGTTGTGTTCAGAGTGTTGGGTACGGTTGTGTTCAGTGTTGGGTACGGTTGTGTTCAGAGTGTTGGGTTTGGTTGTGTTCAGAGTGTTGGGTTTGGTTGTGTTCAGAGTGTTGGGTTTGGTTGTGTTCAGAGTGTTGGGTTCGGTTGTGTTCAGAGTGTTGGGTTTGGTTGTGTTCAGAGTGTTGGGTTTGGTTGTGTTCAGAGTGTTGGGTTTGGTTGTGTTCAGAGTGTTGGGTTCGGTTGTGTTCAGAGTGTTGGGTTCGGTTGTGTTCAGAGTGTTGGGTTCGGTTGTGTTCAGAGTGTTGGGTACGGTTGTGTTCAGAGTGTTGGGTACGGTTGTGTTCAGAGTGTTGGGTACGGTTGTGTTCAGAGTGTTGGGTTTGGTTGTGTTCAGAGTGTTGGGTTTGGTTGTGTTCAGAGTGTTGGGTTTGGTTGTGTTCAGAGTGTTGGGTTCGGTTGTGTTCAGAGTGTTGAGTTCGGTTGTGTTCAGAATGTTGGGTACGGTTGTGTTCAGTGTTGGGTACGGTTGTGTTCAGAGTGTTGGGTTTGGTTGTGTTCAGAGTGTTGGGTTCGGTTGTGTTCAGAGTGTTGGGTTTGGTTGTGTTCAGAGTGTTGAGTTCGGTTGTGTTCAGAGTGTTGAGTTCGGTTGTGTTCAGAGTGTTGAGTTCGGTTGTGTTCAGAATGTTGGGTACGGTTGTGTTCAGTGTTGGGTACGGTTGTGTTCAGAGTGTTGGGTTTGGTTGTGTTCAGAGTGTTGGGTTTGGTTGTGTTCAGAGTGTTGGGTTTGGTTGTGTTCAGTGTTGGGTACGGTTGTGTTCAGAGTGTTGTGTTTGGTTGTGTTCAGAGTGTTGGGTTTGGTTGTGTTCAGAGTGTTGGGTTCGGTTGTGTTCAGAGTGTTGGGTTCGGTTGTGTTCAGAGTGTTGGGTTCGGTTGTGTTCAGAGTGTTGGGTACGGTTGTGTTCAGAGTGTTGTGTTTGGTTGTGTTCAGAGTGTTGGGTTCGGTTGTGTTCAGAGTGTTGGGTTCGGTTGTGTTCAGAGTGTTGGGTACGGTTGTGTTCAGAGTGTTGGGTACGGTTGTGTTCAGAGTGTTGGGTTCGGTTGTGTTCAGAGTGTTGGGTACGGTTGTGTTCAGAGTGTTGGGTTTGGTTGTGTTCAGAGTGTTGGGTTTGGTTGTGTTCAGAGTGTTGGGTTCGGTTGTGTTCAGAGTGTTGAGTTCGGTTGTGTTCAGAATGTTGGGTACGGTTGTGTTCAGTGTTGGGTACGGTTGTGTTCAGAGTGTTGGGTTTGGTTGTGTTCAGAGTGTTGGGTTCGGTTGTGTTCAGAGTGTTGGGTTTGGTTGTGTTCAGAGTGTTGAGTTCGGTTGTGTTCAGAGTGTTGAGTTCGGTTGTGTTCAGAGTGTTGAGTTCGGTTGTGTTCAGAATGTTGGGTACGGTTGTGTTCAGTGTTGGGTACGGTTGTGTTCAGAGTGTTGGGTTTGGTTGTGTTCAGAGTGTTGGGTTTGGTTGTGTTCAGAGTGTTGGGTACGGTTGTGTTCAGAGTGTTGGGTACGGTTGTGTTCAGTGTTGGGTACGGTTGTGTTCAGAGTGTTGTGTTTGGTTGTGTTCAGAGTGTTGGGTTTGGTTGTGTTCAGAGTGTTGGGTTCGGTTGTGTTCAGAGTGTTGGGTTTGGTTGTGTTCAGAGTGTTGGGTACGGTTGTGTTCAGAGTGTTGTGTTTGGTTGTGTTCAGAGTGTTGGGTTCGGTTGTGTTCAGAGTGTTGGGTACGGTTGTGTTCAGAGTGTTGGGTACGGTTGTGTTCAGAGTGTTGGGTTCGGTTGTGTTCAGAGTGTTGGGTTTGGTTGTGTTCAGAGTGTTGGGTACGGTTGTGTTCAGAGTGTTGGGTTCGGTTGTGTTCAGAGTGTTGGGTTCGGTTGTGTTCAGAGTGTTGGGTTTGGTTGTGTTCAGAGTGTTGGGTTTGGTTGTGTTCAGAGTGTTGGGTACGGTTGTGTTCAGAGTGTTGGGTACGGTTGTGTTCAGAGTGTTGGGTACGGTTGTGTTCAGAGTGTTGGGTTTGGTTGTGTTCAGAGTGTTGGGTTTGGTTGTGTTCAGAGTGTTGGGTACGGTTGTGTTCAGAGTGTTGGGTACGGTTGTGTTCAGAGTGTTGGGTACGGTTGTGTTCAGAGTGTTGGGTACGGTTGTGTTCAGAGTGTTGGGTACGGTTGTGTTCAGAGTGTTGGGTACGGTTGTGTTCAGAGTGTTGGGTACGGTTGTGTTCAGAGTGTTGGGTACGGTTGTGTTCAGAGTGTTGGGTTTGGTTGTGTTCAGAGTGTTGTGTTTGGTTGTGTTCAGAGTGTTGGGTTTGGTTGTGTTCAGAGTGTTGGGTTTGGTTGTGTTCAGAGTGTTGGGTTTGGTTGTGTTCAGAGTGTTGGGTACGGTTGTGTTCAGAGTGTTGGGTTCGGTTGTGTTCAGAGTGTTGGGTTCGGTTGTGTTCAGAGTGTTGGGTTTGGTTGTGTTCAGAGTGTTGGGTTTGGTTGTGTTCAGAGTGTTGGGTTTGGTTGTGTTCAGAGTGTTGGGTTTGGTTGTGTTCAGAGTGTTGGGTTTGGTTGTGTTCAGAGTGTTGGGTTTGGTTGTGTTCAGAGTGTTGGGTTGTGTTGTGTTCAGAGTGTTGGGTTGTGTTGTGTTCAGAGTGTTGGGTTGGGTTGTGTTCAGAGTGTTGGGTTGGGTTGTGTTCAGAGTGTTGGGTTTGGTTGTGTTCAGAGTGTTGGGTTTGGTTGTGTTCAGAGTGTTGGGTTTGGTTGTGTTCAGAGTGTTGGGTACGGTTGTGTTCAGAGTGTTGGGTACGGTTGTGTTCAGAGTGTTGGGTTCGGTTGTGTTCAGAGTGTTGGGTTCGGTTGTGTTCAGAGTGTTGGGTTTGGTTGTGTTTAGAGTGTTGGGTTCGGTTGTGTTCAGAGTGTTGGGTTTGGTTGTGTTCAGAGTGTTGTGTTTGGTTGTGTTCAGAGTGTTGGGTTCGGTTGTGTTCAGAGTGTTGGGTTTGGTTGTGTTCAGAGTGTTGGGTTTGGTTGTGTTCAGAGTGTTGGGTTTGGTTGTGTTCAGAGTGTTGGGTTCGGTTGTGTTCAGAGTGTTGGGTTTGGTTGTGTTCAGAGTGTTGGGTTTGGTTGTGTTCAGAGTGTTGGGTACGGTTGTGTTCAGAGTGTTGTGTTCAGAGTGTTGGGTTTGGTTGTGTTCAGAGTGTTGGGTACGGTTGTGTTCAGAGTGTTGTGTTTGGTTGTGTTCAGAGTGTTGGGTTTGGTTGTGTTCAGAGTGTTGGGTACGGTTGTGTTCAGAGTGTTGGGTACGGTTGTGTTCAGTGTTGGGTACGGTTGTGTTCAGAGTGTTGGGTTTGGTTGTGTTCAGAGTGTTGGGTTTGGTTGTGTTCAGAGTGTTGGGTTTGGTTGTGTTCAGAGTGTTGGGTTTGGTTGTGTTCAGAGTGTTGGATTTGGTTGTGTTCAGAGTGTTGGGTTTGGTTGTGTTCAGAGTGTTGGGTTCGGTTGTGTTCAGAGTGTTGGGTTCGGTTGTGTTCAGAATGTTGGGTACGGTTGTGTTCAGAATGTTGGGTACGGTTGTGTTCAGAGTGTTGGGTTTGGTTGTGTTCAGAGTGTTGGGTTCGGTTGTGTTCAGAGTGTTGGGTTTGGTTGTGTTCAGAGTGTTGAGTTCGGTTGTGTTCAGAGTGTTGGGTTCGGTTGTGTTCAGAGTGTTGAGTTCGGTTGTGTTCAGAATGTTGGGTACGGTTGTGTTCAGTGTTGGGTACGGTTGTGTTCAGAGTGTTGGGTTTGGTTGTGTTCAGAGTGTTGGGTTTGGTTGTGTTCAGAGTGTTGGGTTTGGTTGTGTTCAGAGTGTTGGGTTTGGTTGTGTTCAGAGTGTTGGGTTTGGTTGTGTTCAGAGTGTTGGGTTCGGTTGTGTTCAGAGTGTTGGGTTCGGTTGTGTTCAGAATGTTGGGTACGGTTGTGTTCAGTGTTGGGTACTGTTGTGTTCAGAGTGTTGGGTACTGTTGTGTTCAGAGTGTTGGGTTCGGTTGTGTTCAGAGTGTTGGGTACGGTTGTGTTCAGAGTGTTGGGTTTGGTTGTGTTCAGAGTGTTGGGTTTGGTTGTGTTCAGAGTGTTGGGTTTGGTTGTGTTCAGAGTGTTGGGTACGGTTGTGTTCAGAGTGTTGGGTACGGTTGTGTTCAGTGTTGGGTACGGTTGTGTTTAGAGTGTTGTGTTTGGTTGTGTTCAGAGTGTTGGGTTTGGTTGTGTTCAGAGTGTTGGGTTTGGTTGTGTTCAGAGTGTTGGGTTTGGTTGTGTTCAGAGTTTTGGGTTTGGTTGTGTTCAGAGTGTTGGGTTTGGTTGTGTTCAGAGTGTTGGGTTTGGTTGTGTTCAGAGTGTTGGGTTTGGTTGTGTTCAGAGTGTTGGGTTCGGTTGTGTTCAGAGTGTTGGGTACGGTTGTGTTCAGAGTGTTGGGTACGGTTGTGTTCAGAGTGTTGGGTTTGGTTGTGTTCAGAGTGTTGGGTTTGGTTGTGTTCAGAGTGTTGGGTTTGGTTGTGTTCAGAGTGTTGGGTTTGGTTGTGTTCAGAGTGTTGGGTTTGGTTGTGTTCAGAGTGTTGGGTTCGGTTGTGTTCAGAGTGTTGAGTTCGGTTGTGTTCAGAATGTTGGGTACGGTTGTGTTCAGTGTTGGGTACGGTTGTGTTCAGAGTGTTGGGTTTGGTTGTGTTCAGAGTGTTGGGTTTGGTTGTGTTCAGAGTGTTGGGTTTGGTTGTGTTCAGAGTGTTGGGTTTGGTTGTGTTCAGAGTGTTGGGTTTGGTTGTGTTCAGAGTGTTGGGTTCGGTTGTGTTCAGAGTGTTGAGTTCGGTTGTGTTCAGAATGTTGGGTACGGTTGTGTTCAGAGTGTTGGGTTCGGTTGTGTTCAGAGTGTTGGGTTCGGTTGTGTTCAGAATGTTGGGTACGGTTGTGTTCAGAATGTTGGGTACGGTTGTGTTCAGTGTTGGGTACGGTTGTGTTCAGAGTGTTGGGTTTGGTTGTGTTCAGAGTGTTGGGTTTGGTTGTGTTCAGAGTGTTGGGTTCGGTTGTGTTCAGAGTGTTGGGTTCGGTTGTGTTCAGAGTGTTGGGTTTGGTTGTGTTCAGAGTGTTGGGTTCGGTTGTGTTCAGAGTGTTGGGTTCGGTTGTGTTCAGAGTGTTGGGTTTGGTTGTGTTCAGAGTGTTGGGTACGGTTGTGTTCAGAGTGTTGGGTACGGTTGTGTTCAGAGTGTTGGGTTCGGTTGTGTTCAGAGTGTTGGGTTTGGTTGTGTTCAGAGTGTTGGGTTCGGTTGTGTTCAGAGTGTTGGGTTTGGTTGTGTTCAGAGTGTTGGGTTTGGTTGTGTTCAGAATGTTGGGTACGGTTGTGTTCAGAGTGTTGGGTTTGGTTGTGTTCAGAGTGTTGGGTTTGGTTGTGTTCAGAGTGTTGGGTTCGGTTGTGTTCAGAGTGTTGGGTTCGGTTGTGTTCAGAGTGTTGGGTTTGGTTGTGTTCAGAGTGTTGGGTTTGGTTGTGTTCAGAGTGTTGGGTTTGGTTGTGTTCAGAGTGTTGGGTTTGGTTGTGTTCAGAGTGTTGGGTTCGGTTGTGTTCAGAGTGTTGGGTACGGTTGTGTTCAGAGTGTTGGGTTTGGTTGTGTTCAGAGTGTTGGGTTCGGTTGTGTTCAGAGTGTTGGGTTCGGTTGTGTTCAGAGTGTTGGGTACGGTTGTGTTCAGAGTGTTGGGTACGGTTGTGTTTAGAGTGTTGGGTTTGGTTGTGTTCAGAGTGTTGGGTTCGGTTGTGTTCAGAGTGTTGGGTACGGTTGTGTTCAGAGTGTTGGGTTTGGTTGTGTTCAGAGTGTTGGGTTTGGTTGTGTTCAGAGTGTTGGGTTCGGTTGTGTTCAGAGTGTTGGGTTCGGTTGTGTTCAGAGTGTTGGGTTTGGTTGTGTTCAGAGTGTTGGGTTCGGTTGTGTTCAGAATGTTGGGTACGGTTGTGTTCAGTGTGTTGGGTTTGGTTGTGTTCAGAGTGTTGGGTTCGGTTGTGTTCAGAGTGTTGGGTTCGGTTGTGTTCAGAGTGTTGGGTTTGGTTGTGTTCAGAGTGTTGGGTACGGTTGTGTTCAGAGTGTTGGGTTCGGTTGTGTTCAGAGTGTTGGGTTCGGTTGTGTTCAGAGTGTTGGGTACGGTTGTGTTCAGAGTGTTGGGTTTGGTTGTGTTCAGAGTGTTGGGTTCGGTTGTGTTCAGAGTGTTGGGTTGGGTTGTGTTCAGTGTTGGGTACTGTTGTGTTCAGAGTGTTGGGTACTGTTGTGTTCAGAGTGTTGGGTTCGGTTGTGTTCAGAGTGTTGGGTACGGTTGTGTTCAGAGTGTTGGGTTTGGTTGTGTTCAGAGTGTTGGGTTTGGTTGTGTTCAGAGTGTTGGGTTTGGTTGTGTTCAGAGTGTTGGGTACGGTTGTGTTCAGAGTGTTGGGTACGGTTGTGTTCAGTGTTGGGTACGGTTGTGTTCAGAGTGTTGTGTTTGGTTGTGTTCAGAGTGTTGGGTTTGGTTGTGTTCAGAGTGTTGGGTTTGGTTGTGTTCAGAGTGTTGGGTTTGGTTGTGTTCAGAGTTTTGGGTTTGGTTGTGTTCAGAGTGTTGGGTTTGGTTGTGTTCAGAGTGTTGGGTTTGGTTGTGTTCAGAGTGTTGGGTTTGGTTGTGTTCAGAGTGTTGGGTTCGGTTGTGTTCAGAGTGTTGGGTACGGTTGTGTTCAGAGTGTTGGGTACGGTTGTGTTCAGAGTGTTGGGTTTGGTTGTGTTCAGAGTGTTGGGTTTGGTTGTGTTCAGAGTGTTGGGTTTGGTTGTGTTCAGAGTGTTGGGTTTGGTTGTGTTCAGAGTGTTGGGTTTGGTTGTGTTCAGAGTGTTGGGTACGGTTGTGTTCAGAGTGTTGAGTTCGGTTGTGTTCAGAATGTTGGGTACGGTTGTGTTCAGTGTTGGGTACGGTTGTGTTCAGAGTGTTGGGTACGGTTGTGTTCAGAGTGTTGGGTTTGGTTGTGTTCAGAGTGTTGGGTTTGGTTGTGTTCAGAGTTTTGGGTTTGGTTGTGTTCAGAGTGTTGGGTTTGGTTGTGTTCAGAGTGTTGGGTTCGGTTGTGTTCAGAGTGTTGAGTTCGGTTGTGTTCAGAATGTTGGGTACGGTTGTGTTCAGAGTGTTGGGTTCGGTTGTGTTCAGAGTGTTGGGTTCGGTTGTGTTCAGAATGTTGGGTACGGTTGTGTTCAGAATGTTGGGTACGGTTGTGTTCAGTGTTGGGTACGGTTGTGTTCAGAGTGTTGGGTTTGGTTGTGTTCAGAGTGTTGGGTTCGGTTGTGTTCAGAGTGTTGGGTTTGGTTGTGTTCAGAGTGTTGGGTTCGGTTGTGTTCAGAGTGTTGGGTTTGGTTGTGTTCAGAGTGTTGGGTTCGGTTGTGTTCAGAGTGTTGGGTTCGGTTGTGTTCAGAGTGTTGGGTTTGGTTGTGTTCAGAGTGTTGGGTACGGTTGTGTTCAGAGTGTTGGGTACGGTTGTGTTCAGAGTGTTGGGTTCGGTTGTGTTCAGAGTGTTGGGTTCGGTTGTGTTCAGAGTGTTGGGTTTGGTTGTGTTCAGAGTGTTGGGTTCGGTTGTGTTCAGAGTGTTGGGTTTGGTTGTGTTCAGAGTGTTGGGTTTGGTTGTGTTCAGAATGTTGGGTACGGTTGTGTTCAGAGTGTTGGGTTTGGTTGTGTTCAGAGTGTTGGGTTTGGTTGTGTTCAGAGTGTTGGGTTCGGTTGTGTTCAGAGTGTTGGGTTCGGTTGTGTTCAGAGTGTTGGGTTTGGTTGTGTTCAGAGTGTTGGGTTTGGTTGTGTTCAGAGTGTTGGGTTTGGTTGTGTTCAGAGTGTTGGGTTTGGTTGTGTTCAGAGTGTTGGGTACGGTTGTGTTCAGAGTGTTGGGTTTGGTTGTGTTCAGAGTGTTGGGTTCGGTTGTGTTCAGAGTGTTGGGTTCGGTTGTGTTCAGAGTGTTGGGTACGGTTGTGTTCAGAGTGTTGGGTACGGTTGTGTTCAGAGTGTTGGGTTTGGTTGTGTTCAGAGTGTTGGGTTCGGTTGTGTTCAGAGTGTTGGGTTTGGCTGTGTTCAGAGTGTTGGGTTCGGTTGTGTTCAGAGTGTTGGGTTTGGTTGTGTTCAGAGTGTTGGGTTTGGTTGTGTTCAGAGTGTTGGGTTTGGTTGTGTTCAGAGTGTTGGGTTTGGCTGTGTTCAGAGTGTTGGGTTCGGTTGTGTTCAGAGTGTTGGGTTTGGTTGTGTTCAGAGTGTTGGGTTTGGTTGTGTTCAGAGTGTTGGGTTTGGTTGTGTTCAGAGTGTTGGGTACGGTTGTGTTCAGAGTGTTGGGTTCGGTTGTGTTCAGAGTGTTGGGTTTGGTTGTGTTCAGAGTGTTGGGTTTGGTTGTGTTCAGAGTGTTGGGTTTGGTTGTGTTCAGAGTGTTGGGTTCGGTTGTGTTCAGAGTGTTGGGTTCGGTTGTGTTCAGAGCTGTTAGTCTTGTGTTTGTCCCTCATCTTGGATCTTCACCTCCTTCTGTCTTTCCTCTCATTCTCTCCGAGTGTTTCCAGAAGAATGAGCTCAGGATTTCCTGTCTAAGCTCCTCCTCTTCCTCCCCTTGCCATGGTAACGTGCCATCTGTCGTGTTGCATTATGGGTTGGATCATGTGTTTGAGTTATTTGTGATTATTCCAGTCACACACAATCATATCTCACTCACACTGCATTTATAAAACACTAGTGATGCCCTGAAATTATATTTTATCATGAATGCTTTTTTTATACAAAGATTTAAATTGAACATAAGGCGGTTTTATAATAACTTTTAAATTATATGTTGATTGACTGTAATAAAAACTGATTTACATGATGGATTTATTAAAAAATAACCATTTAAGAACATGTTAACTAAAATATTAAAATATATAAATATAGATATAGACTAAAGATATTTTGTACATTTCCTTCCGTAAATATATCATAGATGTATTATTAGTAGAAATATGAATTGCTAACAACTTAATTTTGACAAATTTAAAGGAGTTTTTCTCAATATTTATATTTTTTTTGCACCCTCAGATTCCAGATTCTCAAATAGTTCAGCCAAATATTCAGTACATAAAAACTGACCCTCAATGACCGCTTCTGTGGTCCAGGGTCACAAATATCCATTCATCCAAAACTATTATTTACAAACTGTGGGTATGTTCAAAATGCCTGTGAGTGTGTGGGTTGTGTGTGTGTGTGTGAGTGAGTGTGTGGGTTGTGTGTGAGTGTGTGTGTGTTGTGTGTGTGTGTGAGTTGTGTGTGTGTGTGTGTGTGTGTGACACTGGTGTTACTCTGATAATCATCTCGACTGAGTCTTCAGTGGTTTAGGATCTTTCTCTCTGTTGTCCAGGTAAAGCCTCTCGTGCTCGGATTCGCGTGAACCCTGCGTGCCCTGAGATCGCCATGGAAACCGCCGGTCTGCAGCAGCCCCAGTTTCTTCAGCTCACCGCCTCCCGTTAAACCAGCCAACACTAACTCGCCCGCCTTACCCTTACTTTACCTTTACTTTATCCTAACCTTTACCTTTACTTTACCCTAACCTTTACCTTAACTTTACCCTAACCCTTACTTTATCTTTACCTTTACCCGCCTCCTTTAACCGTGGGCTGCTATAATCCAGATGCCTATAGATTCAGTGTTATTATCTTCATCCACGAGGCAGAGGACACTCTTTACTGTGAGATATAGACAGACTGCCACTGAGTTCCCTGGAGCATCTCAGGGATATTCAGCAATAACGCGTGAGACGCACGTTGCCTGAAGCATGTTTCACTCGTATATTGTGCCACTGTTAGTATTATTATGATTGTCATCTTTCTGCAGTGCCACTGACGTGTGTTTAGTATTTGCATGAAGGACCTGGTCAATTAAAGTAAAACAGCTCACCAAACATGCCAAAGTTTGCATGGTTCGTTTCCCGTCGACGTCTGTGAGTAAGGTATGAGCTTAACACCACAGACACACACACTTCGTTCACACGTGAGTTAAGAGGACAGATGGAAAGTTGAGACTTCCTGGAATTGAGAAAAATAAGTTGACATTGATCTGGGCAAATACGATCAATGATTTCTGAACTAGACTGCAAACTTTGGCAGAGGATTGGTGGGACCAGAGCTGATGATGTCACGATCACGCAGCCAATTACAATCTTAGATTTGTGCTGTATAATTTCTTTCAGAGCTGTATATAATCTAACCCTTCATGTTGTTTTAATTTTGCAGTGTGGGTAAATATAGTCAACATTTGCTATAGATCTTCAAAAGATGGGTAGCTGTGCAATAGCCCTTTGATGATGTGAGACATCATATAGATGCATTTATTGTGTACATTACACCAGTTTATAAACTGTAGAAGTTGCCTAAAGTATTGCAGAGTTGCCTTGCCTCAAATCTCTTGCTTAGGATGATCATATAAGCTTGTAAGTGAATGTTGCTTTGCCTTGAGACAGCCATGAGAAATGCAATATCAATCTTAAATGGCCTTGTGAGCGCATCGGTATTTTGGGTTTATTCAGAACCACAAATGAAAAGTATTGATGCGATTCTTTCAACATTTTGGATTAACTACCAAAGCCAGAGCGGAAAAGACACTAGAAAAATAAGCAGTGTGTGTATCGTGCATTAAGTGCTTGAGGGCTCATGTGTTGCCGTAGTTACTGATGTGATGTGCGATGTAACAAAGGATTGCCGACGCAAGAGCCAATCAAACTCTGCGTCTGAAGCTGCTGAATATGTGCCAGGAACTATTAAAGCTGCTTTTGGAATTTAAACATGAATAAACTATAGAAATGCATTCATTTTCATTTTTCTTGCAAATGTTCTATAAATTGAAATTGTTAATGAAAACAAAGAAACTCAACCAGAATGGTTCTTTTTATTCTTTGTGAAGGCAATACACGCTTCATCTATAATGCATAACTCAACATCACTCAGAACAAAAATTCAAGTTAGTGGATTTATCCTCAAAACAACATCCCGTAAAAGCATCGGTGCTGCCTTTTCCTCATGAAAACCATATTTTGAGCATATCACATACACCTAAAGTCAGCGTTATTATCTTTGGAGTGAATGAATCTTCAACGCCACAGCAAAACAATTCCTCATCAACATGAAATACATCCTGATAAGATCACAAATCACATTTCTGTTTAAACATTTTATACTGATGATGGCCAGAAATGATAAAAACAACAAGCCAACCTTTTCACACTACAAATGTTTAAAGACAAACGTGCATCATATGGCCAGACGAATGTGGACGCCCACTCCCTTTAAAGCTGCTCGTATAAGACCGTGCTAGAGATCTGTGTCGTAGCAGGAGATGGAGGATCATTTCTCTTCCAGATCCTGAAACACAAACCTGAAGCCGGTACTGGTGTCCACACACTTTTGGCCAATATAGTATCTGTGTATCATATAAATAACATTTGTAACAGATGCAAAGATACATTCCTGCTCGATTAAATAAAGAAAGCTGTCCCAGTGAAACACAGATCGAGTGCTCGTCTGCACAGCCTCAAGGTGAAACTCAAACCACATGCAGTAAAACTACACAAACACACAGCTTGTGACATTCGCTGATGATTTTCATCTGTCCTAAAGTTTTCTTTTGTTGAAATCCTAACGTAACCATCAGTGACGATGTGAAAGTAAATCCTAAACGCCACTGAAACTGAAAGCAGACACGGGTGTCTTTCCCTCGGTTGATAAAATGAATTATGACTATAAAAGCTTAGAATGAAACATTACATTCAAATGTTCATCTGTGTTAAAACTCAAAACTTGTAAACTCCCTGTTGTGTTTTGCAGTTTTCTAATGTATGGATCCTGTTTGACAGAACTTCATAAAGCGCTTTGGGCATCAAAATCTGGCCCTCGAGATTGCGATCGCAAAATGCTGCAGCTAAGACGACACACCAGAAGTTCAGATGTCCTTGTGCTGAATGTTTGAGGACAGGAGATATAAGACACTCATGCTCTCTCTCTCTCTCACTCACACACACACACACACACTCTGTTGAAGTCTCAAGCTCACAGATCCAACGTGCGAAACGCGGGTTAATAGTGCAATCTGGCCTGCAGTGTTGCGACTGCAGAGGATGAGCCTCATTGAATGGGCTTGTACAGAAGAGACGTCACGTATTTCTTCTTATAACGGTGAGTAGCACTGAGAACCATCACACCATCCTGAGACAGGAGAAATCCATCAGTTTAGCATCACATGTAGTGTGTTTAATAGCAGGTGTGTGATGTACCTTTATGGAGAGCGCATACAGATGGTTCAGCATCACGTGATTGGGCTCCGGCAGCAGGGCAGGATCACACTGAAACACATTAAACATGATAAACACATTAAACACCATAAACACATTAAACATGATAAACTCATTAAACATGATAAACACATTAAACACCATAAACACATTAAACATGATAAACACATTAAACACCATAAACATGATAAACACATTAAACATGATAAACACATTAAACACCATAAACACATTAAACATGATAAACACATTAAACACCATAAACACATTAAACATGATAAACTCATTAAACACCATAAACATGATAAACACATTAAACACCATAAACATGATAAACACATTAAACACCATAAACATGATAAACACATTAAACACCATAAACATGATAAACACATTAAACACCATAAACACATTAAACACCATAAACACATTAAACATGATAAACTCATTAAACATGATAAACACATTAAACACCATAAACACATTAAACACCATAAACACATTAAACACCATAAACACATTAAACACCATAAACACATTAAACACCATAAACACATTAAACATGATAAACACATTAAACACCATAAACACATTAAACACCATAAACATGATAAACACATTAAACACCATAAACACATTAAACACCATAAACACATTAAACATGATAAACTCATTAAACATGATAAACACATTAAACACCATAAACATGATAAACACATTAAACACCATAAACATGATAAACACATTAAACACCATAAACATGATAAACACATTAAACACCATAAACATGATAAACACATTAAACACCATAAACACATTAAACACCATAAACACATTAAACATGATAAACACATTAAACACCATAAACATGATAAACACATTAAACACCATAAACACATTAAACACCATAAACACATTAAACATGATAAACTCATTAAACATGATAAACACATTAAACACCATAAACACATTAAACACCATAAACACATTAAACACCATAAACACATTAAACACCATAAACACATTAAACACCATAAACACATTAAACACCATAAACACATTAAACACCATAAACACATTAAACATGATAAACTCATTAAACATGATAAACACATTAAACACCATAAACACATTAAACATGATAAACACATTAAACACCATAAACACATTAAACATGATAAACTCATTAAACATGATAAACACATTAAACACCATAAACACATTAAACATGATAAACACATTAAACACCATAAACACATTAAACATGATAAACTCATTAAACACCATAAACATGATAAACACATTAAACACCATAAACATGATAAACACATTAAACATGATAAACACATTAAACATGATAAACACATTAAACACCATAAACACATTAAACATGATAAACTCATTAAACACCATAAACATGATAAACACATTAAACACCATAAACATGATAAACACATTAAACACCATAAACATGATAAACACATTAAACATGATACACACATTAAACACCATAAACACATTAAACACCATAAACACATTAAACACCATAAACACATTAAACATGATACACACATTAAACACCATAAACACATTAAACATGATAAACACATTAAACACCATAAACACATTAAACATGATAAACACATTAAACATGATAAAAACATTAAACATGATAACAACATTAAACACAAATATGATTAGAGTGTGTTTGTATTCATACAGGAGCTAATATGTGACACTTCTGTGCCGTTTAACACTCTTGCCATGTGTGGAAAACTCCTGAGAGGGATTGATTGACATTGGGGGTGTATGAGATTGTGAGTTCTGTCTTCAGTTCACACTCGAGGCTGGCTCTGATGACTGTGTTGACTGTGGCTCTTTCTTGCAAGAAATAAACCTTCTTATTCAGTAAAGCGACGGAGTTCATTATTTTGCCATTGCAATATTCTTATATTACCATGACCTTTTATATATCAAAGGCTCAAGGGAAAGCTGATGTCTCAATACATCACCCCTTTAAATAAAATAAAATGTAATGATTCTCACTGATATGTTGGTGTCTTTGTTGAGTATGACTTGTAGCAGATGTGGCGGCAGGATGGGCGGGGCTTTGAAGCGCTCCTCAGGCTTGAACATGTACACTTCCTGTCCATACGGCCCAGGTGGAGAGCTGGACAGATCTACACACACAGAACCAACACATTCACAAATGACCCTGAGCTGGATCTTCTGTTAAATCAGCTTTTCTAACACAAGCCCATCCACATGTGCATTTGTGATCCTTCTTACCTGACGTATCGGAGCACTCGAGCGAGTCCACCTGCAGCGCGTCAAACACCTCGAAATCAGACTTCTTCACATGGATCAGGTTGTTAATGGTGCCCATCTGACTGGTGACCACCGGCTGAAGAGAAAACACACAGAAATGGGTTCGCCATCCTCACTCCAAACCTGAGGCTCTCTCATCTGCGGCGCACGACGATCACGAGGGCAGGACTGAGGGTTAGTTTACGCTTGAGCCGACCTATGATAATTAACATGCGACATGCCTAGTCTAGTTAAGAGGTAAACGTTACATTTAAAACGCATTAACATATCAGTGTCCTCGTATGTCAGATGCTAAAATTGTAACAAATTCAGTCTGAATACAGACACAACATACGGCTACTGTTACCAATATAAGGAAGTCACAGGTAAAGTTACGCATAGGCTGATTAGACATGGCGTGTGTGGATTTACACAGCAAATAATAAATGTGTGCTCTTTAGGGCTAAAAGCCTTAATGAAGCGGTTTAAAGTAGCCATGTGATGATATGGAGCAGATGTGCTTCAACACGTGTTTCTCTATGTGAAATAAAGAGAAATATTTGATTATGAAGCTCACTGTCGTAGGACATTAAGGCCTGGATATACTTCATTTACCGCGCTCCGCTCAGTCTCACGGTCGGGCACAAAAGCCTTTTCAAACTATTCTCCTTGGCCGTGAGCGCAGAAAGACATGTTTTAGTGTATCTGAATTTGTTTTCAAGCACTCAGGTCACTAGTTTGGGCCTCAGCGGAGGCCTGTTAATTTCCCTCACTCGCACTGGCCTAGCTGAACAAATCAAACATGTAAACGGACAACGGTGAGTCCGGCCTCGATCACAGCGCACAAGAGAAGCGTGAACATTGTGCTAAACGTCTTCTTTTGTTTCAGAAACTCATCTCCTTCTCTCTGCGCTGTTGTTTTCTAATGCCAAACCTGAATGTGTTTGTTCACTGAACGTTTGTCCGTATGATGATTAGACTCGACACAGCATGATGTGTCCGCTGTCCTGTGATTTTACACCTTTAACCTCCAGAACGGTCATCAGTTCTGCATTTGTTTGTATCATGGGGATGTCTACAATAGGAAGCTATGTTCATAAGTCATGTGACAGTTTAAATGCAGGCCCTGATGTAGATATATTCACCTCAGACGGGTCATGAAGCCACTGGCCATCCACAAAGAACTTGTACTGATGTTCACCCTCAGGCAGGTCCAAGATTGCTACAAAATCATTATGGCTACAAAAGAAAACAAGAGACAAAGAGAAATCACGAACACATGCATGAAACATGGCTGAAATAATAATGTGCTCCTCTTTCTGTTGATGACGGCGGGTGTCCGGATACCTTTTGTTGAGCGGGATCTTGCTGCTCCAGTTGTTGAAGGATCCGGTGATATAAACCTCTCGTCCTCCTCCAGCCCAGCGGATCACAGTGGGTCGAGCCTGAGATCCCGGCTTTACCATATCATCTAAATCTGGGCCGAAGTCCTTCTCACCCGGAGCCTGGCAGAGCACATGAGCTAACTTTACCATATCATCTAAATCTGGGCTGAAGTCCTTCTCACCCGGAGCCTGGCAGAACACATGAGCTAACTTTACCATATCATCTAAATCTGGGCTGAAGTCCTTCACAGCCGGAGCCTGGCAGAACACATGAGCTAACTTTACCATATCATCTAAATCTGGGCCGAAGTCCTTCTCAGCCGGAGCCTGGCAGAGCACATGAGCTAACTTTACCATATCATCTAAATCTGGGCCGAAGTCCTTCTCACCCGGAGCCTGGCAGAGCACATGAGCTAACTTTACCATATCATCTAAATCTGGGCTGAAGTCCTTCACAGCCGGAGCCTGGCAGAACACATGAGCTAACTTTACCATATCATCTAAATCTGGGCCGAAGTCCTTCTCACCCGGAGCCTGGCAGAGCACATGAGCTAACTTTACCATATCATCTAAATCTGGGCCGAAGTCCTTCTCACCCGGAGCCTGGCAGAACACATGAGCTAACTTTACCATATCATCTAAATCTGGGCCGAAGTCCTTCTCAGCCGGAGCCTGGCAGAACACATGAGCTAACTTTACCATATCATCTAAATCTGGGCTGAAGTCCTTCACAGCCGGAGCCTGGCAGAACACATGAGCTAACTTCACCATATCATCTAAATCTGGGCCGAAGTCCTTCTCAGCCGGAGCCTGGCAGAACACATGAGCTAACTTTACCATATCATCTAAATCTGGGCCGAAGTCCTTCTCAGCCGGAGCCTGGCAGAACACATGAGCTAACTTTACCATATCATCTAAATCTGGGCCGAAGTCCTTCTCACCCGGAGCCTGGCAGAACACATGAGCTAACTTTACCATATCATCTAAATCTGGGCCGAAGTCCTTCTCAGCCGGAGCCTGGCAGAACACATGAGCTAACTTTACCATATCATCTAAATCTGGGCTGAAGTCCTTCTCTGCCGGAGCCTGACAGAACACATGAGCTAACTTCACCATATCATCTAAATCTGGGCCGAAGTCCTTCTCAGCCGGAGCCTGGCAGAACACATGAGCTAACTTCACCATATCATCTAAATCTGGGCCGAAGTCCTTCTCAGCCGGAGCCTGGCAGAGCACATGAGCTAACTTCACCATATCATCTAAATCTGGGCTGAAGTCCTTCTCAGCCGGAGCCTGACAGAACACATGAGCTAACTTTACCATATCATCTAAATCTGGGCCGAAGTCCTTCTCAGCCGGAGCCTGACAGAACACATGAGCTAACTTTACCATATCATCTAAATCTGGGCCGAAGTCCTTCTCAGCCGGAGCCTGGCAGAACACATGAGCTAACTTTACCATATCATCTAAATCTGGGCTGAAGTCCTTCTCACCCGGAGCCTGGCAGAACACATGAGCTAACTTCACCATATCATCTAAATCTGGGCTGAAGTCCTTCTCACCCGGAGCCTGGCAGAACACATGAGCTAACTTTACCATATCATCTAAATCTGGGCCGAAGTCCTTCTCACCCGGAGCCTGACAGAACACATGAGCTAACTTTACCATATCATCTAAATCTGGGCTGAAGTCCTTCTCACCCGGAGCCTGGCAGAACACATGAGCTAACTTTACCATATCATCTAAATCTGGGCCGAAGTCCTTCTCACCCGGAGCCTGGCAGAACACATGAGCTAACTTTACCATATCATCTAAATCTGGGCCGAAGTCCTTCTCACCCGGAGCCTGACAGAACACATGAGCTAACTTTACCATATCATCTAAATCTGGGCCGAAGTCCTTCTCAGCCGGAGCCTGGCAGAACACATGAGCTAACTTCACCATATCATCTAAATCTGGGCTGAAGTCCTTCTCACCCGGAGCCTGGCAGAACACATGAGCTAACTTTACCATATCATCTAAATCTGGGCCGAAGTCCTTCTCAACCGGAGCCTGGCAGAACACATGAGCTAACTTTACCATATCATCTAAATCTGGGCTGAAGTCCTTCTCAGCCGGAGCCTGGCAGAACACATGAGCTAACTTTACCATATCATCTAAATCTGGGCTGAAGTCCTTCTCAGCCGGAGCCTGGCAGAACACATGAGCTAACTTTACCATATCATCTAAATCTGGGCTGAAGTCCTTCTCAGCCGGAGCCTGGCAGAACACATGAGCTAACTTCACCATATCATCTAAATCTGGGCCGAAGTCCTTCTCAGCCGGAGCCTGGCAGAACACATGAGCTAACTTTACCATATCATCTAAATCTGGGCCGAAGTCCTTCTCACCCGGAGCCTGGCAGAGCACATGAGCTAACTTTACCATATCATCTAAATCTGGGCCGAAGTCCTTCTCACCCGGAGCCTGGCAGAGCACATGAGCTAACTTTACCATATCATCTAAATCTGGGCTGAAGTCCTTCTCAGCCGGAGCCTGGCAGAACACATGAGCTAACTTCACCATATCATCTAAATCTGGGCCGAAGTCCTTCTCAGCCGGAGCCTGGCAGAACACATGAGCTAACTTCACCATATCATCTAAATCTGGGCCGAAGTCCTTCTCAGCCGGAGCCTGGCAGAACACATGAGCTAACTTTACCATATCATCTAAATCTGGGCTGAAGTCCTTCTCACCCGGAGCCTGGCAGAACACATGAGCTAACTTTACCATATCATCTAAATCTGGGCTGAAGTCCTTCTCAGCCGGAGCCTGACAGAACACATGAGCTAACTTTACCATATCATCTAAATCTGGGCCGAAGTCCTTCTCTGCCGGAGCCTGGCAGAACACATGAGCTAACTTCACCATATCATCTAAATCTGGGCTGAAGTCCTTCTCAGCCGGAGCCTGGCAGAACACATGAGCTTACTTTACCATATCATCTAAATCTGGGCTGAAGTCCTTCTCAGCCGGAGCCTGACAGAACACATGAGCTAACTTTACCATATCATCTAAATCTGGGCCGAAGTCCTTCTCTGCCGGAGCCTGGCAGAACACATGAGCTAACTTTACCATATCATCTAAATCTGGGCCGAAGTCCTTCTCAGCCGGAGCCTGGCAGAACACATGAGCTTACTTTACCATATCATCTAAATCTGGGCTGAAGTCCTTCTCAGCCGGAGCCTGACAGAGCACATGAGCTAACTTTACCATATCATCTAAATCTGGGCTGAAGTCCTTCTCAGCCGGAGCCTGGCAGAACACATGAGCTAACTTCACCATATCATCTAAATCTGGGCTGAAGTCCTTCTCAGCCGGAGCCTGGCAGAGCACATGAGCTAACTTTACCATATCATCTAAATCTGGGCTGAAGTCCTTCTCTGCCGGAGCCTGGCAGAACACATGAGCTAACTTTACCATATCATCTAAATCTGGGCTGAAGTCCTTCTCTGCCGGAGCCTGGCAGATCACATGAGCTAACTTTACCATATCATCTAAATCTGGGCTGAAGTCCTTCTCTGCCGGAGCCTGGCAGAACACATGAGCTAACTTTACCATATCATCTAAATCTGGGCTGAAGTCCTTCTCTGCCGGAGCCTGGCAGAACACATGAGCTAACTTCACCATATCATCTAAATCTGGGCTGAAGTCCTTCTCAGCCGGAGCCTGGCAGAACACATGAGCTAACTTCACCATATCATCTAAATCTGGGCTGAAGTCCTTCTCAGCCGGAGCCTGGCAGAGCACATGAGCTAACTTCACCATATCATCTAAATCTGGGCTGAAGTCCTTCTCACCCGGAGCCTGGCAGAACACATGAGCTAACTTTACCATATCATCTAAATCTGGGCTGAAGTCCTTCTCACCCGGAGCCTGGCAGAACACATGAGCTAACTTTACCATATCATCTAAATCTGGGCTGAAGTCCTTCTCACCCGGAGCCTGGCATAACACATGAGCTAACTTTGGGTTCTCGCCTCTGGGTTAGGGTTAGTCAGCAACACTAAATATTGCGTGACAACTGAACTGAGCTGGACGATATAATAAACAAACTAAATTAATAACTATTGATAACGTAAATTAACCATGCCTGAAGCTATTCTAGATCTGCAGTAAAGCGGCTTCGAGACGATCTGTGGCCTGTGATTCGGTGCTCGACAGCCGAGGTCATTAAGAAATTTTGTTTAAACTTTACATTTAACGCTCAGTATAATCTGATGGTAATGAGCACAAATACACACAGCAAACTCATCAAACGGATATGACTTCCTGCCGATACTTCGGCTTAGTGTTTATTAAATGCTTGCTCTTGCATACTTTATATTCTGGCCCGTGTGTGTTGAAGATATTGGGGTCGTCGGTGCTGTCCATCATTTTTCCGGGCTCCAGGTCTTTATGGCCTCCACTGTCTGACCTCTGACCCTTCGGCCCATGCCGCTCAGCTGACACGCGGTCACTGGTGTTTCCCATGATGCTCTGCGGTCAGCCTTCACTACAGACAGACAAAACAACTTAAGGAACTGAGGTGAGAACATCCGACTGATGATGGCACTGCAAACTTTATCACACACAGCACACACACACGAAATGTTAAAATCATTCTTTAGGCGTAATGGTTTTTATACCGTACAAACTGTATTTTCTATCCCCCTACCCCTAAAACTACCCAACACACTGCCCATAAACCTACCCATCACACACACACACACTGCCCATAAACCTACCCATCACACACACACACTGCCCCTAACCCATCACACACACACACACACTGCCCCTAAACCTACCCATCACACGCACACACACACACACACTGCCCCTAAACCTACCCATCACACGCACACACACACACACACACACTGCCCCTAAACCTACCCATCACACACACACACACTGCCCCTAAACCTACCCATCACACACACACACACTGCCCCTAAACCTACCCATCACACACACACACACACACTGCCCCTAAACCTACCCATCACACGCACACACACACTGCCCCTAAACCTACCCATCACACGCACACACACACTGCCCCTAAACCTACCCATCACACGCACACACACACACTGCCCCTAAACCTACCCATCACACGCACACACACACACTGCCCCTAAACCTACCCATCACACGCACACACACTGCCCCTAAACCTACCCATCACACAAACACACACTGCCCCTAAACCTACCCATCACACACACACACTGCCCCTAACCCATCACACACACACACACTGCCCCTAACCCATCACACACACACACACTGCCCCTAAACCTACCCATCACACGCACACACACACACTGCCCCTAAACCTACCCATCACACACACACACTGCCCCTAAACCTACCCATCACACACACACACTGCCCCTAAACCTACCCATCACACAAACACACACTGCCCCTAAACCTACCCATCACACACACACACTGCCCCTAAACCTACCCATCACACACACACACTGCCCCTAAACCTACCCATCACACACACACACTGCCCCTAAACCTACCCATCACACACACACACACACTGCCCCTAACCCATCACACACACACACACACACACACACACACACACTGCCCCTAAACCTACCCATCACACGCACACACACACACTGCCCCTAAACCTACCCATCACACAAACACACACTGCCCCTAAACCTACCCATCACACACACACACTGCCCCTAAACCTACCCATCACACACACACACTGCCCCTAAACCTACCCATCACACACACACACACACTGCCCCTAACCCATCACACACACACACACACACACACACACACACTGCCCCTAAACCTACCCATCACACACACACACACACACTGCCCCTAACCCATCACACACACACACACACACACACACACACTGCCCCTAAACCTACCCATCACACACACACACACACACACTGCCCCTAACCCATCACACACACACACACACACACACACACACTGCCCCTAAACCTACCCATCACACACACACACACACACACACTTATGCGTTCACATCCTCCAGCAGATTTAGAGGCCTCTGTGAACACATATAATATCCACTTTTATTAACAGTCATTTCTTATTTCTCATTAACTTTAGATTCTGATAGTTTAGTCTCTTTTCAATATTGAGCTGACTCAAAGTCAGAGACTCGACACAGAAACACATACGATGTAACTGAACGTCCCAACACTAGAAACAATCCCAGTAAACGCCATTAGACACGCAGATGAACGCGGTTAGGAGTACGCTAGGTTATATTTAGCATATGTAAAATCAGTGTTAGCTGTTAGCATGAGCTTTATAGTTCCGTCGGATCGACAGTGCCTGAATCAGAACACACTAATACCCTGTGAACTGTTAAAGCGTTTGCTGTTAAGTAAAGTAAAAAAATAGCGCGATCAGTACCGTAGACGGATAACAACAAATATTATTCCCACTGCGAACGGCTGAACTTTAACAACATCCTGCAGCCTGACAGCTACGGCGAGCCGAGGGGTCCAAAAACACGCCTGGATTACGAAACGCGTAAGTTCTTCAGATTCAATTCGTTTACAAATTATTACATAGACATTTAGACATACATACTTTCACCAGTGGCACAAAAGATAATAAAAAAATATTTTTTTTCACTGGGCAAATATGAATAATTTAATTTTTTTTTTCCTGTAACAAAAGACCCACACTAAATATTCAACTACAGGTCTTTCTCAAAAAAAATTAGCATATTGTAATAAAGTTCATTATTTTCCATAATGTAATGATAAAAAGTAAACGTTCATATATTTTAGATTCATTGCACACCAACTGAAATATTTCAGGTCTTTATTGTTTTAAATCTGATGATTTTGGCATACTGCTCATGAAAACACAAAATCTCAAAAAATGAGCATATTTTACACGCCACGCCGCACTGGAGCAGCCATTCCTGCAGGAGTTCACACCAAGAACTGAGTGCAGAACTGAACATCATTACAGGTGGACTTTCGTATTAAAAACACTTTTCTTTTATTGGTCGGATGAAATATGCTAATTTTTTGAGATTTTGGGGTTTTCATGTATGTGAAAATCTTTATTGTGCTACTTTATCCGTATCTTATTCAGAACGAGCAGAAATCTGTGAGAAATATAACGACCATAAGACAACAGAACTGATACAGAGGCTGTTATGTAGGATTAATAACCTTATGGGCAGCGCTGTGTCATGTGCTATAGCTGTTATGGACAGCGTTGTGTCATGTGCTATAACTGTTATGGGCAGTGCTGTGTCATGTGCTATAACTGTTATGGACAGCGCTGTGTCATGTGCTATAGCTGTTATGGACAGCGTTGTGTCATGTGCTATAGCTGTTATGGGCAGCGCTGTGTCATGTGCTATAGCTGTTATGGGCAGCGCTGTGTCATGTGCTATAGCTGTTATGGACAGTGTTGTGTCATGTGCTATAGCTGTTATGGGCAGTGCTGTGTCATGTGCTATAACTGTTATGGACAGCGCTGTGTCATGTGCTATAACTGTTATGGGCAGTGCTGTGTCATGTGCTATAGCTGTTATGGACAGCGTTGTGTCATGTGCTATAGCTGTTATGGACAGCGTTGTGTCATGTGCTATAACTGTTATGGGCAGTGCTGTGTCATGTGCTATAGCTGTTATGGGCAGCGCTGTGTCATGTGCTATAGCTGTTATGGACAGCGTTGTGTCATGTGCTATAACTGTTATGGGCAGTGCTGTGTCATGTGCTATAGCTGTTATGGGCAGCGCTGTGTCATGTGCTATAGCTGTTATGGACAGCGTTGTGTCATGTGCTATAACTGTTATGGGCAGTGCTGTGTCATGTGCTATAGCTGTTATGGACAGCGTTGTGTCATGTGCTATAGCTGTTATGGGCAGCGCTGTGTCATGTGCTATAGCTGTTATGGACAGCGTTGTGTCATGTGCTATAGCTGTTATGGGCAGTGCTGTGTCATGTGCTATAGCTGTTATGGGCAGCGCTGTGTCATGTGCTATAGCTGTTATGGGCAGCGCTGTGTCATGTGCTATAGCTGTTATGGACAGCGCTGTGTCATGTGCTATAGCTGTTATGGACAGCGCTGTGTCATGTGCTATAGTTGTTATGGACAGCGCTGTGTCATGTGCTATAGCTGTTATGGACAGCGCTGTGTCATGTGCTATAGCTGTTACGGACAGCACTGTGTCATGTGCTATAGCTGTTATGGACAGCACTGTGTCATGTGCCATAGCTGTTATGTGCAGCGCTGTGTCATGTGCTATAGCTGTTATGTGCAGCGCTGTGTCATGTGCTATAACTGTCTTGAGCTCGCGTCTCAGCTCGAGGCTCAGGCTTATTTGTTCATTAATGATGTCATCAGCGACTTGTCGACTCGACTTTCACCACAGAAATGTTGACTTTAAAAAAATGTGAGTCCTTCAAACGCTAACACGCACACACACACACACACACACACACACACACACACACACACACACACACACACACACACACACACACACACACACAGATACAGACACACGCATATGCATACACACATGCACACATACACCAAATATTAAAAATAAAATGATTGCAATGTAAAAGGTTATTATTGTGTACAAAAGATAAAAGAGAAAAATTTGACTTGAGCTCCAGACAGAGCTATCTTCACCCTAGGTGGTGCACACTATATAGAGCACACTAGATGGTGAAGTGCTCTAGATAGCGAAGTACACTAGGCAGTGAAGTAAATTAGATAAAGTTCTCTAGATAGATAAGTACACCAGATAGTGAATTACACTAGGTAGTGTACACTAGATAGTGAAGTACATTATGTAATGAAGTCCTCTAGATAGTGAAGTACACTAGATAGTGAAGTACATTAGAAAATGAAGTGCTCTAGATAGTGAAGTACACCAGATAGTGAATTACACTAGGTAGTGTACACTAGATAGTGAAGTACATTAGGTAATGAAGTCCTCTAGATACCGAAGTACACTAGGTAGTGATGTACACTAGGTAGTGAAGTAAATTAGAAAATGAAGTGCTCTAGATAGTGAAGTACACTAGGTAGCGATGTACACTAGGTAGTGAAGTAAATTAGAAAATGAAGTCCTCCAGATAAGCCCCTTTCACACTGCACGTCGGACCCGCAATTTTCCCGGAACATTGCCGGGTCGCCTTCTGTGTGAAAGCAACCACGTCCCTGGATTGATTACCGAATTCGACCCGGGTCGGGGACCTAGTAATATTGCGGGATTCGACCCGGGACGAGCGCTGTGTGAACAAAAGCCGAAACTAATGCCGCAACGTGTACGTAATTATCGTGCGACTCCTAGAGCTTGTTTTTTCAATAACACAACCCTGCAGTGCCAGAAGAGCTCGTCTGTGTTTTAAACGCAGAGAGTGTTCGTATACAAAAGAAACTAAAATTAAACAAGCAGAAATGAACGCAAACTGGACACAAGTCGAGACCACGGAGCTCCTTACTATCCGCGCTGAAGCGGAGATCGCTCGCCGTTATACGTCACATCCGGATGTCACGTGTCAACTCGACCCGGGACCGTTACGGGTTGTGTGTGAAAGCGCACATATTACGGTATTTCGCTGGCAGTGAGAATGGACCAAATCTAGCGGCCCGGGAACAAATGCCGGGTCGCATTATCTGTGTATTTGCCGGAATCGCAGTGGGAAAGGGGCTATAGTGAATTACACTAGGTAGTGTACACTAGATAGTGAAGTACATTAGGTAATGAAGTCCTCTAGATAGTGAAGTACACTAGGTAGTGTACACTAGATTTACATTTACATTTACATTTACATTTAATCATTTAGCAGACGTTTTTATCCAAAGCGACTTACAAAAAAGGGGAGAGCAATAGAAGCAACGGAACAGACAAGGCCAAAAACCTGTAAGAGCTGTAAGAAATCTCAATTAATTAGCACAATACACAACAATTTTTTTTTTTTTTTAAGACAGACATCTACAACAAAAACTCACGTACGCAAAGTGCCGAACACTGGATTTTAATAGCTATGATAACATTAAACATTTTAATAGCATAGTGAAGTACATTAGGTAATGAAGAGGTGAAGCATTGATTGACTGATAGACAACTACTCTGTAAGTGTTTATAACTTTTCTCATTTGATTGTTTCTGTGTGAAGTCTGTCTGTGTAGTGCAGTGGTGTGTATTATTAGTTTTGGTGTATTCTCGCGGTGTGTGTGTGGAGGAGTTAGCATTTGTTTGGTCATTGCCATGTCGTGAGTGAGCGTTTGTTGGGGGCGTTCCCAGCTGCTTTCAATAACGATACTCGGGTGAGTGTAAATAGCGTGGTAGTCCGCGGCAGCAGAAGTGGCAGTGTGAAGCCCTCATTGTGTGAAGACCGACGAGTGTAAAGACTTCAACTCCGCCCGAGCAAGGACCCTGGCAAGGCACTTGAGTATTATTTTCCTTTTCATTATTTGTGTTCGGTTTTCTATCCGGCCTTTTCTCTGATCTGTATTCACCATGTGCTATCAAATCTCAACTATTACTACAAGCACTCGTAAATCACGCTCTGTACACACGAGACGCCGCAATCCTAATAATTTGCACTATATCGATACTGAAGTACACCAGATAGTGAATTACACTAGGTAGTTTACACTAGGTAGTGAAGTACATTAGGTAATGAAGTCCTCTAGATAGTGAATTACACTAGGTAGCGATGTACACTAGGTAGTGAAGTATATTAGAAAATGAAGTGCTCTAGATAGTGAAGTACACCAGATAGTGAATTACACTAGGTAGTTTACACTAGGTAGTGAAGTACATTAGGTAATGAAGTTCTCTAGATAGTGAATTACACTAGGTAGCGATGTACACTAGGTAGTGAAGTATATTAGAAAATGAAGTGCTCTAGATAGTGAAGTACACCAGATAGTGAATTACACTAGGTAGTTTACACTAGGTAGTGAAGTACATTAGGTAATGAAGTCCTCTAGATAGTGAAGTACACTAGGTAGTGAAGTATATTAGAAAATGAAGTGCTCTGGATAGTGAAGTACACCTCATAGTGAATTACACTAGGTAGTTTACACTAGGTAGTGAAGTACATTAGGTAATGAAGTCCTCTAGATAGTTAAGTACACTAGGTAATGAAGTGCTCTAGAGAGAGAAGTACACTTGATAGTGTACACTAGGTAGTGAAGTACACTAGGTAGCGATGTACACTAGGTAGTGAAGTAAATTAGAAAATGAAGTGCTCTAGATAGTGAAGTACACCAGATAGTGAATTACACTAGATAGTTTACACTAGGTAGTGAAGTACATTAGGTAATGAAGTTCTCTAGATAGTGAAGTACACTAGGTAGCGATGTACACTAGGTAGTGAAGTATATTAGAAAATGAAGTGCTCTGGATAGTGAAGTACACCAGATAGTGAATTACACTAGGTAGTTTACATTATGTAGTGAAGTACATTAGGTAATGAAGTCCTCTAGATAGTTAAGTACACTAGGTAATGAAGGGCTCTAGATAGAGAATTACACTAGATAGTGAAGTACACTAGGTAGTGTACACCAGGTAGTGAAGTACACTACCTAGTGCACACTACCAAGTGTACTTCCTTTTCTAGTGTACACTACCTAGAGTACTTCCCTACCTAGTGTACACTATCTAGTGTACTTCCCTACCTAGTGTACATTACTTTCTATTGTACGCTACCTAGTGTACTTCACTTCCTAGTGTACACTACCTAGTGTACTTCCCTATCTAATGTACACTTGCTAGTGTACACTACCTAGAGTACTTTCCTACCTAGTGTACATTAGATCACACTTCCTAGTGTACACTACCTAGCAAACATGGGGACTTGTGACTTGGATTCGAGTCAACTTGAGTTACTAGACTTGAGTTAAAGACTTGGGACTTGACTTGACTTGAGTCACTAGACTTGAATGACTTGAGTTTTAATTACATCATGTTTTCAGTTTGAATATTAAATATAAATTATTTTTAAAATAAATAAATCTGACCCAGTGTTGTCATTGGATCACGACACTATCATCAGTCAAGTTCTCTCGTATCTTAAGCACAGCATGGATACTTAGATTAGATATCACATCAAATGTCAGCCGAGGGTCATCGCTTTTGGCTTCGACAATTATTTGCAAGATGGCAAAAGACGAACAACACATTGCAAGACATGCAACATTAAAATCACAACATTAAAACCTCCAATTTCGTCAGTCATTTATAGAGCCATTCTGCCCAGTAAGTGCTTGTCAGGTAATAATAGCTAAATAATAGCTAAAAAAAATAGCAAAAGTAGCCATTAACCTACCCTAACCCTACCCATCACAGACCCACTTGTATCAACCCCATCCACTAAAACCCTAATTTAAAAACTCCATTTGACAAAAATAGAGGCTAACCTAACCCTTACTCCTACCCTAACCCTACCCATCACAGACCCACTCGCATCAACCCTATCGACAAAAACCTTAACTTCAAACTTCACTAGACAAAAAAATAGATACTAACATAGTCCCTACTCCTACCCTAATCCTACCCATCACAAACCCTAATATGAAAATCCATTGGACAAAAAAATAGATATTAACCTACCCCTTACTCCTACCCTAATCCTACCCTGGCACAATCCCACTCGCATCAACCCTATCGACCAAAACCCTAAATTCAAAATTCCATTAGACAAAAAAATAGATACCAATATAAGCCCTACTCTTACAATACCCATTGTAAAAAACCATATAGGCTATACTTGCGCGTCAAGTAACCAATTAACCAAAAAAATCCCAAAAGCAAACTCCTAATTCAACCCATACAACTAATATTATCTAGGACAGGGTGACTAACAACCCACACACAAACTCCACCCACAAACCCAATTCCTGACCAAGATTTCAACCCTTAAAGCCAGACAGGAAGTTGTCGTATTTCATTAACGAAAGATATTACCGTATCGGGACAAAGACCAAAAGTACCGTCCTAATCACCACTCCTGACCACCCCAAACCCAATCAACTCGGACCTTTCCTTCAAAGTATGCGTCCGTTTTTATAAAAGCACTTTTTCTATAAAAACGCCTATATCTCGGAAAAGAAAGCATGCACCAAGGCCAAACTCAACCTCATAACATCTCTCTGTAATACCTGTCACACCATAAAACCCTGAACTTCTGGGACCTTTCCTTACTAAATGCACCATTTCCTATCAAGCCACACATCGCGGCCTAAGGGGGCGCTAGAGTCTCACACGGGGGCACGTTCAATAGGCCCTATCCTCACCCTTCTTTGACGCGAATATCAACACTATAGCTCAACTTAACACATAGATATAGTCCTTCTAAGTTGACACCCCGAAAATCACCCTTTCAATCATTTATCACCTTTTACGTAGACTTCAAATTCCCTGACCTTAACCACATACCAAAACAATCCACCTATGGGAGGATTGCAATGCTGGATCAGGATTATCGGGCTCTGGCTTGGTTTGCTGGTCCAGAGCAAGTTCAGATTGGAAACTTTGCAATTCCTAAAAACCAGGAAAGGAAACAAGAACAATCACTTTCATCAGTAAAACTTACCCATCAGACTAACCAAACCAAAAAGAACGGATTATAACAAACTCTACCCAGTGTTCATAATTGATGGAAACATAAAGACAAAAGTTTCTTAAAATAACAAAACCAAAAGATAAAATAAGCTACTCAACTTGCCCATAAGCCAAAAAAGGCATTGCTCCTAGACGGGAGCCAATCACAGTATAGTCTGACATGCGTCGGCCAGTGCCTCTCCTCACTCTCCCTACTTCAAACCTTTCCAGACGAGTTCTGGCTTGGGGGGAGATGTTGTAATTTTCCCTAACCTAACCCTAACCCATGAATGACTATCGTCCTGTAGCCCTAACCCTAACCCTAACCCTAACCCTAACCCTAACCCTAACCCTAACCCTAACCCTAACCCTAACCCTAACCCATGAATGACTATCGTCCTGTAGCCCTGACCCTAACCCTAACCCTAACCCTAACCCTAACCCTAACCCTAACCCTAACCCATGAATGACTATCGTCCTGTAGCCCTGACCCTAATCCTAACCCATGAATGACTATCGTCCTGTAGCCCTGACCCTAACCCTAACCCATGAATGACTATTGTCCTGTAGCCCTGACCCTAACCCAAACCCATGAACATCTCCCTCAGCCAAGCCAAAGTGCCCATCTGTCTCAAAAGTGTCACTAATACCTCTACCCGAGACGACAAATCCAACCTCCATGAATGACTATCATCCTGTAGCCCTGACCCTAACCCTAACCCTAACTCATCCTGTAGCCCTGACCCTAACCCTAACCCTAACCCATCCTGTAGCCCTGACCCTAACCCTAACCTATCCTGTAGCCCTGACCCTAACCCTAACCCATCCTGTGACCCTAACCCTAACCCTAACCCTAACCCTAACCCTAACCCTAACCCATCCTGTAGCCCTGACCCTAACCCTAACCCTAACCCATCCTGTAGCCCTGACCCTAACCCTAACCCTAACCCTAACCCTAACCCTAACCCTAACCCTAACCCTAACCCTAACCCATCCTGTAGCCCTAACCCTAACCCTAACCCTAACCCTAACCCTAACCCTAACCCTAACCTCTACCCGAAACGACAAATCCAACCTCTATGAATGACTATCGACCTGTAGCCCTGACCCCTATAGCCATGAAATGTTTTGAATTTCATCAAGTCATGTCTTCCTACTAGTTTGGACCCTTTGCAGTTGTCAGAGGTCACAAGCTCGCGGCCCGCAGGATGATATTTTGTGGCCCCCTACTTGATATCAAAGTTTAGTGTTAGTGCAGCCCGCGCATTGCTCTGAAAACCATTTTTGGCGGAGTCGTTGCGTGTGCTGCGCTTTGTTAGCTCGGCCCTCTCTCATGCAGTATAATTGGTTGACACCGCGTGATTGACATGAACAGAGGCTGATCAGACAGTGCATATGAATGTGGTTTAACGGCGCTTAAATGGCCAATAAAATCAAAATAGGCGGGGTTTACATTCTCTTTTGGCTCGCGCACATGCTCACACAAAAATGCAATGTGTCAGCGCTCTTAATATACAATAATGGATTAACATTTTAATGAAGAAAACTGTATGAGAGCGGATTAGAACTCGGAACATTTGAGACGATTTACTAGTCCACTTTTCAGTCTACTATTACTATTCTACTACTAGAATTTTGTTCACTGTTCTGTTTGACCGGGTTACGGCCTTGCTTTGAATTAGTCTATTATTTTAAATAAAAATAAAAACATTTATTATTTCAGTATTACATAATGATTGTAATGAACCAAAAATCTCAAAAATATATTGGCAATATAAAAAATAAAAATAAAAAACGAGTAAGCAAGGGAAGCCTAAATGACCCATTCATGTTCAGAAAGGAATGTTCAGAAGAAACATTAATGTTGAAGTACTGTTACAGTTTTTCTCAATTGCTAAAACACTAAAACCCATCGGCTGAACAAATTTCTCAGTTGCCTGAACTCATTTAGCTAATTGTGCAGTCTGTTGTCAATACCTTAAACCATTTCACATCATAAAACACAATTTGCAGATCTCACTTAGACTTTTCAGCAAATCTCTAAACACATTCTCATTGTCAAGACACATACTGCTCTCTAATGCACATGCCATTCATACGGGTTTACACAAGTGGCAACAATCAAATACAAATAGAGAACACAATGTCATTTAATGAACACAACCACTCAAAACTGATTTAACCTGTTTCAAATGATGAGACAACCAATATAAGTAAAGGTCATTGTAGGCTGTATACTGTACAATTAACAAATCTTATTGCCCTGAACATGTTGCTTTCCATTTGTTTACAGTACTGACTGCTCAATAGATTTTGACTGGTTGCAGGTTCATATCAACAAAGAACGAGTTTGTAAGATGCAGAGTACAGTACTGTAAAAATCAGCCTAATCTAATGAAAATGCATATCTATAGCACAAATTGTATTTATTGTGTGATTTATATGCCAAAATGAGTTTTTATGAGCATATGTTACGCATGAAGTTTTCGTGTGCATATGATATGTCCTTTATATTGTGTTATGTGCACGTACTCCAAACAACTAAACCTACCCAATGGGGTGACAATGCAAATCATATGCACATAGAAAATAATTGTGCCGTATAAATCGCACAATACATACAATTTGTGATGTATATGCATTTCATGAGAATCAGTTGGTAAAAATAGGGCTACAAGCAAGAGGAAGAACAAAAAATTGCAAAGAAATGCAGAATAGTAATAATTTCTGATCAATTTTAAGCTACTATGATGAAACATGTTTTCATTCATCACAAGACAATGACAGAAAAATATGAAATTTGTTTTCAGATTAAAAATGTACTTCTGCCTGAGAACTGTTTTGAACAATGTGTTTTCTATTTTTTGCTGTATTGTTTACTGATTGCTTGATAGTGTTTATCATTTTGATCACTTTGTTTATGATTTGAGAGCAGTGTTTGATTTTGAACACAGGTAAAACTGTTTTGAGGCGAAAGTTTCATTTTGCAAGAGAAGTCAGAGGTTTTGTGAATAGTGCTTGAAGAGGAGGTTTTGTGTTTAATGGTTTCAGAAAATGGAGCAAGGTTTCAGAAATAGTGTTTTAGCAATTGAGAAAAACTGTAATAACAGTAACCCTTTCTAGTGTACAATACCCAGTGTATTTCCCTATCTAGTGATCTAGTGTATACTTCCTAATGTACCTCCCTTTCTAGTATACACTAGTATACATGACCTAGTGTACTTCCCTTTCTAGTGTACACTAACTAGTGTACTTCACTTTCTAGTGCACACTACCTAGTGTACTTCACTTCATAGTGCACACTACCTAGAGTACTTCCCTACCTAGTGTACACTACCTAGTGTACTTCCCTACCTAGTGTACACTACCTAGTGTGCTTCCCTACCTAGTGTACACTACCTAGTGTACTTCCCTTTCTAGTGTACACTACCTAGTGTACTTCCCTACCTAGTGTACACTACCTAGTGTGCTTCCCTACCTAGTGTACACTACCTAGTGTACTTCCCTTTCTAGTGTACACTACCTAGTGTACTTCCCTTTCTAGTGTACACTACCTAGTGTACTTCACTTTCTAGTGAACACTACCTAGTGTGCTTCCGCTTCTAGTGTACACTACCTAGTGTGCTTCCGCTTCTAGTGTACACTACCTAGAGTACTTCCCTACCTAGTGTACACTACCTAGTGTGCTTCCCTACCTAGTGTACACTACCTAGTGTACTTCCCTACCTAGTGTACACTACCTAGTGTACTTCCCTACCTAGTGTACACTACCTAGTGTGCTTCCCTACCTAGTGTACACTACCTAGTGTACTTCCCTTTCTAGTGTACACTACCTAGTGTACTTCCCTTTCTAGTGTACACTACCTAGTGTACTTCACTTTCTAGTGAACACTACCTAGTGTGCTTCCGCTTCTAGTGTACACTACCTAGTGTACTTCCCTACCTAGTGTACACTACCTAGTGTACTTCACTTTCTAGTGTACACTACCTAGTGTACTTCACTTTCTAGTGTACACTACCTAGTGTACTTCACTTTCTAGTGTACACTACCTAGTGTACTTCCCTTTCTAGTGTACTTGCCTACCTAGTGTACACTACCTAGTGTACTTCCCTACCTAGTGTACACTACCTAGTGTACTTCACTTTCTAGTGCACACTACCTAGTGTGCTTCCGCTTCTAGTGTACACTACCTAGAGTACTTCCCTTTCTAGTGTACACTACCTAGTGTACTTCCCTTTCTAGTGTACAATACCTAGTGTACTTCCCTACCTAGTGTACAATACTTAGTGTACTTCCCTAACTAGTGTACTTCCTTTTTTAGTGTACACTACCTAGTGTACTTCCCTTTCTAGTGTACAATACCTAGTGTACTTCCTTTTCTAGTGTACACTGCCTAGTGTACTTCCCTTTCTAGTGTACAATACTTAGTGTACTTCCCTAACTAGTGTACTTCCTTTTTTAGTGTACACTACCTAGTGTACTTCCCTTTCTAGTGTACAATACCTAGTGTACTTCCCTACCTAGTGTACTTCCCTTTCTAGTGTACACTACCTAGTGTACTTCCCTACCTAGTCTACACTACCTAGTGTGCTTCCCTACCTAGTGTACACTACCTAGTGTAAATCCCTAAATTAACACGATGTCCATATTTCGTGCTTTGAATATCACGGTTATCGTCAATGCCGGTATATCGCCACTCCCTAAATTAACACGATGTCCATATTTGGTGCTTTGAATATCACGGTTATCGTCAATGCCGGTATATTGCGACACCCCGAGTAGCTTTTAATGCTGCTCAGATATTGATCGCTATCCTGAACCCTTTTTAATAACCAGCACCGGCAGTTCCACGGCTCTGTATCTGATGTGGAATATGCTGACATTTCTGAAGATAAAACTGTCAGGGTTTTTCTTGATGAGCTCATCTGCATTTTCTTCCTGGAGTATTATAAGGCCTGTGACATCACACCCATATAAGTGTTTGCTTCTGTCTTCATCTCTTCATCTCTTGTCTTTCTCTCTCAGACTCGTCTTTGACAGACCAAAAAATTGAACAAATACAAAAATTACACTTTTTTTGTTAATCCCAATTTAGTTTGTCCTGCTTGTAGTTTTAATTATTGTTGTTCATATTTACACCTTTTGCCTTTTATTAGCCAATGTTCTTTGTCCCCATTGACTTGACAAAGCTGCATTATATATATATGCTAGTTTTTTTAACTTTTAGACTTTTGTTAGAATTTAATTCTGTCTTTGTGCAGTTGTGTCATGTGTGACTGTGTTCGAAATCGAGTATTTCCGTAAGATTTTTCCTCAGAGAACAGCTGCTGCATCATGTCGTGCTTTTACGAAATATTATTTTCAATTGTTCTTCAAATGATAAAATTGAGAGAACAGCAAAATTAAGAACTTTTAATACATCAACTGAGACGTCCTATTCTCTTATGCAAGGGTCATGCAGCTTGTAAGTTATACGCTCCTATTGTTAACCCTATAGCGCTCTTGTGTGGCACTAACTTACTGGGAAAGGGTTATGTAAGGAATAATAATAAAAAATGTTTTTAAATATATAGCCTATATTGCAGGGGCATCAGAAGCAAGAATGTGGGTCATCATGTCACAGACAATTTTTTACTGGAGTAACCTTGTGTACTAAACGTCTAGATGAAGCAGACAAATTTACAGAAAACCCAGAATTAAACACAGCAACAGTTGGCTAGTGTAGGGGTAAAACGCATGGTAGAAAGATTTGAGGTAGGCTATCTCTCCGAGGTTCAATTTGCCTTTTACTGAACGCGCTTTTCCCATCACATATCAGATTGGAAAGGTATTTATTTTCAATAAAAATGAAGAAAATATGATAAAAATGGAAATAAATTGTCTGTCTAATGTGTTTAATTCACCACGTCCTAACACTTAATTTTAGACACAATAAAAGTTAATGGTCTATATTATAATTGGTCTTGTCCGTCTACAATGGTTCCGAAGAGTCCGCTGTGGATGCCATCTGCTGGCGAGATGCGGGAATTCATGCGACGTGTGGCGCAATCTCACAGTGCATTGTGGGTATTGTTTAGGAGTCGGGCGAGCGTACAACGGTTGCAAACTCGTTATAGCGGTGCATTTTGGGAATGAATGAGTGCACTCGATAACGTTCACTGTGGTTTCAGACACCACTACAAATGGCTGTTCCCTCAAATAATGCCACTGCAAGGGTATAGGTGGAGATATCTGCCAGCAGATGGCGCTCGCAGCTGAATTAATCATCCATCCATCTACCAAACTGCACTGGCCCAGCGGACTATCATGCATACAGCTATAAATTCATTTTTAATGGATTATTAAATTGTTTGATTATGGTTTATAGATGCTAGTTTCCATGGCAGAGTGCAAGAGAAATCTTTTCATTATTACTGGAGCTGCCAGTTGCTACGTTTCAAATAAACAGCAGAAACTGCAAAAGCGGCAGCCCTTCCGGCTCAGTCAGTGTCCGAATTCACTCACTCGTTTTCCTTCACTCCCTCAAGTGGACTATATTTGTGGACTAATGTAGGGAATAGTGAATGAGGGTATAGGGGGCGATTTTTGAACACAGCATGTGTTTTGGTTTTGTTTCCTGTTCGTTTCATGTCTTTTATTTTGAAGTTGATCTCAGTCATGTTTCCTGTTCGTTTCATGTCTTTTATTTTGAAGTTGATCTCAGTCCTGTTTCCTGTTCGTTTCATGTCTTTTATTTTGAAGTTGATCTCAGTCATGTTTCCTGTTGGTTTCATGTCTTTTATTTTGAAGTTGATCTCAATCATGTTTCCTGTTCGTTTCATGTCTTTTATTTTGAAGTTGATCTCCGTCATGTTTCCTGTTGGTTTCATGTCTTTTATTTTGAAGTTGATCTCAGTCATGTTTCCTGTTCGTCTCATGTCTTTTATTTTGAAGTTGATCTCAATCATGTTTCCTGTTCGTCTCATGTCTTTTATTTTGAAGTTGATCTCCGTCATGTTTCCTGTTGGTTTCATGTCTTTTATTTTGAAGTTGATCTCAGTCATGTTTGCTGTTCGTTTCATGTCTTTTATTTTGAAGTTGATCTCAGTCATGTTTCCTGTTGGTTTCATGTCTTTTATTTTGAAGTTGATCTCCGTCATGTTTCCTGTTGGTTTCATGTCTTTTATTTTGAAGTTGATCTCAGTCATGTTTCCTGTTCGTTTCATGTCTTTTATTTTGAAGTTGATCTCAGTCATGTTTCCTGTTCGTTTCATGTCTTTTATTTTGAAGTTGATCTCAGTCATGTTTGCTGTTCGTTTCATGTCTTTTATTTTGAAGTTGATCTCAGTCATGTTTCCTGTTGGTTTCATGTCTTTTATTTTGAAGTTGATCTCAGTCATGTTTCCTGTTGGTTTCATGTCTTTTATTTTGAAGTTGATCTCAGTCATGTTTCCTGTTGGTTTCATGTCTTTTATTTTGAAGTTGATCTCAGTCATGTTTCCTGTTGGTTTCATGTCTTTTATTTTGAAGTTGATCTCAGTCATGTTTCCTGTTCGTTTCATGTCTTTTATTTTGAAGTTGATCTCCGTCATGTTTCGTGTTCGTTTCATGTCTTTTATTTTGAAGTTGATCTCAGTCATGTTTCGTGTTCGTTTCATGTCTTTTATTTTGAAGTTGACCTCAGTCATATTTCCTGTTCGTCTCATGTCTTTTATTTTGAAGTTGATCTCAGTCATTTTTCCTGTTCGTTTCATGTCTTTTATTTTGAAGTTGATCTCAGTCATATTTCCTGTTCGTCTCATGTCTTTTATTTTGAAGTGGATCTCAGTCATGTTTCCTGTTGGTTTCATGTCTTTTATTTTGAAGTTGATCTCCGTCATGTTTCCTGTTGGTTTCATGTCTTTTATTTTGAAGTTGATCTCAGTCATGTTTCCTGTTGGTTTCATGTCTTTTATTTTGAAGTTGATCTCCGTCATGTTTCCTGTTCGTTTCATGTCTTTTATTTTGAAGTTGACCTCAGTCATGTTTCCTGTTCGTTTCATGTCTTTTATTTTGAAGTTGATCTCCGTCATGTTTCCTGTTCGTTTCATGTCTTTTATTTTGAAGTTGATCTCAGTCATGTTTCCTGTTCGTCTCATGTCTTTTATTTTGAAGTTGATCTCAGTCATGTTTCCTGTTCGTCTCATGTCTTTTATTTTGAAGTTGATCTCCGTCATGTTTCCTGGTTTGTCATGTGGTTCCCATGCCGTCATGTGATCATGTCATGTGCTTCTCTGTCTCTTGTGCTCTGTTTTCTCATTGGTTCATTGTTTTGTTCATTGTTCACAGGTGTGTCTGGTTTAGTCATTAGTCCTTGTGTATTTAAGCCCTCTTTAAGCCCTGGTCTAGTATTGTTAGATGTGATCTGGGGTTGGTGAGTGTCTGTTCATGGTTCAAGTCAAGTTCTCGTTCTCGTTTTTGTTTGTTTTGTTTCTGTTCATATTTAAAATTAGACTGCACTTGGGTTCTGAAACTCTCCTCCAGTGGATATCCGTTACACTGTGCATTTTTTGCCTGAGATTTATTTAGCTTGTGTGTTTGGAATGGCGTGAGGGAGAGGAATTAATGACGGAGTTGGTTCCCAAGAAGGTAAGCTATTTTGCAAACTTGAGTAAAATCTTCCCATACAGCTTTAAACAATATCTTTGACTGCACTGATTAATGTGTCTTAACACCGTCCCTATGAAAGGGTTGCTCTGTGTTTGTCTTCACCTCTGGTATCCAGTTAAGACTTGTTTGACTTTGTTGTTTTCGTATTTTCTGCATTTATTTTTGTTTCTTTTTCCATTTCTAGCACTTTTTGTCTGCCAATATTTTTTTTCCCATATTCAATACATTTTTTTTACACTTTGTAATTTAATGTTCTTTTATTTATGCCCCTTTCATTTATTAGAAAATCTGCTATTTTAAGTGTTTTTATGATCCTGTCTCCATTGACTTTACTATTTTAAAGCCCCTTCCTATGTTTAATGTTAATTTCTGTTCTTATTCTGTAGATTTTTAATGCTCATTTCTTTCTCTCTGATGGCCTTGTGTATGTATTTTTGTTTTTAATTCCTTTTGTATTGTGCTCTTTTATTTTTGCTTTATTTTCTATGGCTTTTTGCCCATTTGTATTTGTGTCTGTTTTCCTTGGTGTGTTTTTAATATTTATAAATGTTATAAATATAAAAGAAATGCAGAACATATACTTTAATTCCTCGATTAAAATGGCCCTCTATCTAGGATTAGTCCATTCTCATCACTCTAACCCATTCCCCTCTGCATTACATCTGTGAAGTTTAAATGTCTTAATGGCCGGCCTTCTAGCTGTGCCACTAAAACACTGTTAACATAGAAGTGTCTGTTCTTCAATCTACCAAACTCACACCTGCTGTTATTTGACTGGGTCAGTTATTATCAGAATTAATTAATGCCATGACACTGGCGTTCAGAACCGTATCTCCACCTCAGCACACTTGTTCCAGCGTAACTGTTGAGAGGGAGTCTGCACAAACACACCAATGTTCCTTCTCATACAGCTTTAAAAACATATCTCTGACTGCATAAGTTATTTGTCTTAACACTGTCCGTATAAAAGGGTTGCTCTTTGTGTTTGTCCTCACCTCTGGTATCCAGTTAAGACTTGTTGGTTGTTGTTGTTGTATTTTCTTCTTATTTGTATTTTCTTATTTTATAGTAGTTTTTTAGTCTGCCAATATATATTTTTCCCATTTAAGACTTTTTTTTTAAAAACCCCATTTGTAATTTGATTGAATGTCCTTTACTTATGCTCCGTGCATTTGAGCAAATACGATATTAAAAAATATATTTTTATTTTCTTGATCCTGTCTTTTATTGACTTTACTATATTAAGCCCATTCCTATTTTTACTGTTAAACCTTTGCTTTAAAGTACTGTATAAACTTACTGGTTTTGGATGTTTTATTTTTAAGTGAACTATTTCTGTCCTTATGCTGTAGTTCCCTTTTTATGCACTTTTCTTTCTCTTTGACTGCCTTTTGTATTTTAGTTTTTAATGCCTTTTGTTTTGTGTGATCTTTTAAGTCTGCTATATTTTCTATGGCTTTTTGCCCATTTGTATTTGTACCTGATGTTTTACTTGGTCTGTTTTAATATTTATAAATGTAAAATAAACAAAGAAATGCAGAAAATTATTTCCTCTTTTAAAATGGCCAGTTGTGTTAATTGGGAACTTTTATTTGCTTTGACCTTCTGGAAATGTGAAGAACTTTAGTGGTCAACCGATTTAACTCGTTTGTGCAACTTGTTTCTTTACTTGTTGAGCAATGTTCGCCACCAGCTTTATGGTGGAGAGTTTGGCCATCCTTCAATGCCGCCTCTGGTTAACCAATGTGATTTATTCTACTATAACAGTAGAACGGGGTGTAGTCATTCATCTGCCACTGCATATCCAACGCCACTTCAGCTCCAATATATAGGGGTATCCCGCACTCGGGGAGAATTGGGGAGCAGAGATGTGTTTATCAATGTGTGTACTAAAGCTTTAGTGATGGTTGCATGGTGCTTCTCAAAATGGTTTCAAAGTGGGTTAATTTACCTTTGTAATAAGTCTCTTTTCTATACATTTATGCAACTATTATCTACTTGTGTTTGTGTGCCTGTGCACCTTTTTGTATTTTATGCCCTTGTGTCCTCTTGTATGCACCATTACACTTTTTTTAAAAAGCTTGTCATGATTTTTGCCTTGCTTTTTTTAATTGCAACTTTTTTAATGATTTGTTTCGTTTATTTATACTCTTGTGCCCTTAGTCTTTATGTATATTGTATATTTTGCAATTTAGGCTTTTTATTATGCCTTTATATTCATTTGATTTATGAACAATTTATGATATGATGGCTGTCTTTTCATGGTCCTTTCTATTAGAGTTTCCCTTTTTATTCTTGTGTCTTACTACTTTTTGTATTTACATTGCCTCTTCTTATATTTTGTACATTTTTATAGCCCTTTTCACTCGGCATTACATTACCAGAATGACTTTACCAGTAAATATACTTATGGTGTTCCCACAAACAACGGCTTTCTGGCTTTTTACCATAATATACCATTTACACAACAGCAGCAAAATACTGGTAACGTTTGTGATATCAGTCATCAGACATGATCTTTAAACACCGAACTGTTGTCTTCCTCCATTATGCCCTCACTCACAGCTTTAAAAATTAAAAAGCTTACTGTAAACAGTGTGGCATAATTTCCATAACTTATGATTGGTCCAAAGCAGAATTCTTCCATTATCACATTCTGACTTTATTCATGAAAATACCCACAATCTTCATTCCATGTCCGCAAAGAGCACATACCAGCAATGTACTAGTAATGTTACAACTTCTCTTACTGGTAAATAGTCAGAGCCAGTTTACCTGTATTTTTGAAAAGGTCCTGTTCACACATGATCTGTTTCCAGTAATTTCCCAGTAAAGGTTGTATGTGTTAAAGGGGCTAATGTTCTAGGTGTTTTTTGTTTGTTGCCCTTTTATATTTTTGCAGGTTTATGATGGTTGTGGTTGATCATTATGATGGTTCAGCCAATGTACAAATGTTTTCTGCCTTCCAGCTGTGCTTTCTTGTGTTTGAGACATTATCTGTTTCTGGTTTAGTTAGTGAGGATATGCTTTATCTTCTTCTTTCGGCTGTTTCTTCTTTCGGCTGTTGCTGAGGTGAAGCATTGATTGACTGATAGACAACTACTGTGTAAGTGTTTGTAACTTTTCTCATTTTTGATTGTTTGTTCATTTGTTGTTGGATAAGTGTGTCTGTGTGGTGCAGTGGTGTGTATTAGTAGTTTTGGTGTATTCTGGTGGTGTGTGTGGGAGTTAGCATTTGTTGAGTTAGCATTTGTTTGGTCTTTGCCACGTTGGGAGTCAGTTTGTTGGGGGCGTGGCCAGCGAGGTATTAAAAGCCTCGTGTGTTTGTAAGCAGCTGGCTAGAGGTGAAGCATTGATTGACTGATAGACAACTACTGTGTAAGTGTTTGTAACTTTTCTCATTTTTGATTGTTTGTTCATTTGTTGTTGGATAAGTGTGTCTGTGTGGTGCAGTGGTGTGTATTAGTAGTTTTGGTGTATTCTGGTGGTGTGTGTGGGAGTTAGCATTTGTTGAGTTAGCATTTGTTTGGTCTTTGCCACGTTGGGAGTCAGTTTGTTGGGGGCGTTCCCAGCTGCTTTCAATAACGATACTCAAGTGAGTATAAATAGCGTGATAGTCCGCGGCAGTGGAAGCGGCAGTGTGAAGCCCTCCTTGTGTGAAGACCGACGAGTGTAAAGACTTCAACTCTTCCCTGTGCAACTCCTCTCGAGCAAGGACCTCGACAAGCCACTTGAGTATCATCTTCCTTTCATTATTTGTGTTCGGCTCTTTTCTAATCCTTTTCTCTGATCTGTATTCACCATGTGCTTTCAAATCTCAACTATAACTACTAGCACTCGTAATTCACGCTCTGTACGCACGAGACGCCGCAATCCTAATAGTTTGCACTATATCCTAACATCCTCTGCTACTTTACTCTCTATTCCAATTGGTCTCTGGAATTGTCAGTCTGCTGTAAACAAAGCAGACTTCATTTCATCTATTGGGACTCATTCTCAGCTCAGCCTCATGGCCCTAACTGAGACCTGGATCAAACCAGAGGACACTGCCACTCCTGCAGCCCTTTCAACCAATTTAACTTTTTCACACACTCCTCTGCCTATTGGGAGGGGTGGGGGTACTGGTTTGCTTATCTCAAATGATTGGAAATTTGATCCATTACCATCTCTACCGGCCAGTTCATTTGAATCGCACTCAATCACTGTTACTCACCCTGTTAAAATCCATGTGGTAGTGGTCTATCGTCCTCCAGGTCTCCTCGGTAACTTTGTGGAGGAGTTGGATGTGTTACTTTCTAGCTTCCCTGAGGATGGCACTCCACTGATTCTGCTTGGTGACTTCAACATCCATCTTGATAAACACCTAGCTGCAGACTTCAGCACTCTACTGACTTCATTTGACCTTAAGTTAGTATCTACTACGGCTACTCACAGATCAGGTAACCAATTAGACCTGGTCTACACACGCAACTGCTCCACGGACAACACTTTCATTACTCCATTACACACCTTAGACCACTTTCTCATCACTCTTAACCTCATACTGACTCCTGATACAACACGCACTCCTACACAGATTACCTTTCGGCGTAATCTACGCTCCCTCTCTCCCTCTCGCCTATCCACTATGGTTTCATCTTCACTCCCTCCACCTGCTCAGTTCTCAGCACTGGACACTAACAGTGCTACCAACACTCTTTGCTCCACTCTAACATCCTCCTTAGACAGTTTTTGCCCCCTCTCATCCAGACCAGCCCGCCCCACCCCATCTGCCCCCTGGCTGTCTGATGTTCTCCGTGAACATCGCTCTGGACTCAGGGCGGCAGAGAGGAAATGGCGGAAATCTAAAAACTATACTGACCTTACCTTGTATCAGTCGCTTCTCTCTTCTTTCTCTACAAATGTCTCCACTGCTAAAACAACATACTACCACAACAAAATCAAAAAATGCTCTCACTCTCGCAAACTCTTTAAAACATTCTCCTCTCTCCTTTGTCCTCCTCCTCCCCCTCCTTCATCAACTCTTACAGCTGATGACTTTGCATCATTTTTTACAAACAAAACATCCCTCACCAGCAAACAGTTCTCCTCATCACAAACTGACAAGCACATCTCAACAACTAACACGAGCACGCTTCCATCCTTCTCTCCGCTCTCCGAGGCAGATATTTCTAAACTCATCCTTTCCAATCACCCTACTACCTGTCCACTTGATCCTATACCCACTCACCTCCTTCAGGCCATTTCTTCTTCAATCACTCCTGCACTCACTCACGTTGTCAACACTTCTCTTCATACGGGAACCTTTCCCACAGCATTTAAGCAGGCTCGGGTAACCCCACTGCTTAAGAAACCCTCTCTGAATCCAGCACTTTTAGAAAACTACCAACCGGTATCCCTTCTGCCTTTCATTGCAAAGACCCTTGAGCGAGTTGTGTTCAATCAACTCTCTATGTTTCTTGAAAGGGACAACCTCCTAGACAACAACCAATCCGGCTTCAAAAGCGGCCATTCGACTGAGACTGCCTTGCTCTCGGTAACTGAGGCACTGAGACTGGCAAAAGCAGCTTCCAAATCCTCAGTGCTCATTCTGCTGGATCTGTCTGCTGCTTTTGACACAGTTAACCACCAGATCCTCCTGTCAACACTTAAGACGATGGGTATCTCAGGAACTGCCCTCCAGTGGTTCAGGTCTTACCTCTCTGGTAGGTCCTACAGGGTGTCATGGAGAGGTGTAGTGTCTAAGTCACATCATCTAGCTACTGGGGTTCCCCAGGGCTCAGTCCTTGGACCACTTCTCTTCTCCATCTACATGTCATCATTAGGTTCCGTCATTCAGAAACATGGCTTTTCCTATCACTGCTATGCTGATGACACTCAACTCTACTTCTCATTTCAACCAGATGATCCTACAGTCAGTGTTCGTATCGCTGCCTGTCTGACAGACATTTCTGACTGGATGAAAGAGCATCATCTTAAACTCAATCTTGCAAAGACAGAATTACTTGTTTTCTCAACCAACCCAGCACTTCATCAAAATTTCTCCATTCAGCTTGGTTCATCGACCATAACTCCATCAAGGACAGCCAGGAACCTTGGAGTTGTGATTGATGACCAGTTAAACTTCACTGACCACATTACTGCAACAGCCCGGTCCTGCAGATTTGCTTTATACAACATTAGAAAGATTAGACCCTTCCTATCAGAACAGGCTGCACAACTCCTGGTTCAAGCTCTTGTTCTCTCCAGACTGGATTATTGTAATGCTCTTCTGGCTGGGCTTCCAGCATGCACTATCAAACCCTTGCAGCTGATCCAGAATGCAGCGGCGAGAGTGGTCTTTAATGAGCCGAAGAGAACGCATGTTACGCCTCTCTTCATCAAACTGCACTGGTTGCCAATGGCTGCTCGCATCAAATTCAAGGCTCTAGTTCTCGCCTACAAAACAACCACTGGTTCTGCACCATTATACCTAAACTCAATTGTTCAGACTTACACACCCTCCAGAAGCTTGCGTTCTGCGAATGAGCCGCGCCTCGTGGTTCCTTCCCAAAGAGGCATGAAATCGCTCTCACGGACATTTTCCTGGACCGTTCCCACCTGGTGGAATGACCTGCCGATCTCAATTCGTGCTGCCGAGTCTGTAGCCATTTTTAAAAAACATCTTAAGACACATCTTTTCCAATTGCACTTTTCCTATTGCACTTGACCAATACAGAATAGCACTTACTGATCATATCTACGTCTCTCATCCGGATTTGTGCCTTCAGGCGGGTATGTTAAATAGTTATCATAGCTACCAAAATCCAGTGTTCTGTATTTGCGTATGTGAGTTTTTGCTGTCGATGGCTGTTGCTGCGCGTTTAGCTAGAATGCCATACAAAACCAACCCATAGGGCCACTGAATCCGCATTAACGACAACAGTTGGGGCATCAGCCTTAGTCCTAATGGGTTGTTATCTTAGCTATCCAAATCCAGTGTTCTGTATTTTCCGTACGTGAGTATTTGTTGTAGCTGGCTATAAAAAAAAAAAAAAAAAAAAAACACAGTTGTGTACTGTGCTAATTAATTGAGATTTCTTACAGCTCTTACAGGTTGTTGGCTTTGTTTGTTTCGTTGCTTCTATTGCTCTACCCTTTTTTGTAAGTCGCTTTGGATAAAAGCATCTGCTAAATGATTAAATGTAAATGTAAATGTTTCCTTCAGGGGTCGCCACAGCGACTCATCTGCCTCCATCTAGTCCTATCCTCTACTCTCAGATCGACTACCTTCATGCTCTAACCTCAGCATGCTTTTACCAATATATTCACTCTCCCTCCTCTGAACATGTCCAAACCATCTCAACCTGGCCTCTCTAACTTTGTCTCCAAAACATCTCACATGTGCTGTTCCTCTGATGTACTCATTCCTGATCCTATCCATCCTCGTCACTCCCAAAGAGAACCTCAGCATCTTCAGCTCTGCTACCTCTAGCTCTTCCTCCTGTCTTTTCCTCAGTGCAACTGTCTCCAAACCATACATCACTGGTCTCACTACTGTCCTGTACACCTTTCCTTTCATTCTTGCTGGTACTCTTTTATCACAAAACAGACCTGACACTTTTCTCCACCCATTCCAACCTGCCTGCACACGCTTCTTCACCTCTTTTCCACACCCCCCTTTGCTCTGGACTGTTGACCCTAAGTACTTAAAATCCTGCACCTTCTTTACCTCTTCTCCCTGACCTCACTGTTCCACTTGGTTCTCTCTCATTCACACACATGTATTCTGTCTTGCTGTGACTAACCATTCCTCTTCTCTCCAGAGCAAACCTCCACCTCTCTAGACTTTCCTCCCCCTCCTCCCTGCTCTCACTACAGATCACAATGTCATCCGCAAACATCAAAATCCATGCAGATTCCTGTGTGCCCTCTTCTGTCAGCCTGTCCAACACCACCCCAAACAAGAAGGGGCTCAGAGCCGATTCTTGATGCAGTCCCACCTTTACCGTGAAGTCCTCTGTCTCACCTATGGCACACCTTACCACTGTCCTACTGCTCTCATACATATCCTGCACCACTCTAACATACTTCTCCGCCACTCCAGACCTCCTCATACAATACCACAGCTCCTCTCTTGGCACTCTGTCATATGCTTTCTCTAAATCTACAAAGACACAATAGAGCTCTTTTTGACCCTCTCTGTACTTCTCCGTTAACATTCTCAAAGCAAATAATGCATCTGTAGTGCTCTTTCTTGGCATGAAACCATACTGCTGCTCACAAATGTCCACTTCTCCCCTGATCCTTGCTCACTTCATCCTTTTCAAAGCTCTCCTAATTTCACCCTTGCTAATACTTTCTATGTCCTGGTCAGCAATATTTGCTTTTACAACTCTTCTCTCTGTCATTTTCCTCATTCATCAGTTCCTCAAAGTACTCCTTCCATCTTTCCCTCACCCTCCTGTCACCTGTCAACACGTTTCCATCTCAATCTTTAATCACTCTAACCTGCTGCACATTCTTTCCATCTCTATCCCTCTGCCTTGCCAACCGATACACATCCCTCTTACCTTCTTTACTATCTAACCTTGCATACATGTCCTCTTAAGCTTTCTGTTTGGTCTTTGCCACCTCTATCTTAACCTCACCCTATCTTCCTGTGTACTTTCCCACTTCTTCCTAGCCAGCCTCTTCCTCTGGATACTCTCCTGGACTTTTTAATTCTACCACCAAGTCTCTTTGTCTTCTTTCATCCTTCCAGATGACACACCTGGCACCTTTCTACCCGTCTCCCTGATCACTGTGGCTGCAGAGGTCCAGTCCTCTGGAAGCCCTTCTTGACCACCTAAAGCTTGTCTCAACTCCTCCCTGAAAACCACACAGCACTCTTCCTTTTCCAACTGTGACCACTTTGTCTTCTGCTTTGCCTTTACTCTCTTCATCTTCTTCACCACCAGAGTCATTTTACACACCACCATCCTATGCTGTCTAGCTACACTCATGTACCACTACTTTACAATCGCTAATTTCCATCAGATTACAGAGTCTACATAAAAAATATAGTCCACTTGTGTGCTTCTGTCACAACTCTTATATGTCACTCTGTGTTTCTGCCTCTTCTGTGTTCACCACAGCCATCTCCATACTTTTAGCAAAGTCTACCAACCTCTGTCCTTCTGGGTTCCTTTCCTGAAGACCAAACCTGCCCATCACTTCCTCGTCCCCACTATTCCCTTCCCCAACATGTCTATTCAAAATCTGCCCCTATCACTACCCTCTCACCTCTGGGAACAGTCTGCATCACTTCCTCCAACTCGCTCCAGAATCTGTCTTTCTCAGCTTGCTTACAACCTACTTGTGTAGCCAACATGCGTAACATTCAACATCACACCTTCAATATCCAGCTTCAGACTCATCAACCTATCTGACAATCTCTTTACCTCTAGAAAACATTCTTCACAAACTCCTCCTTCAGGATCACTCCAATTTCATTTTTCTGCCTGTCCACACCATTATAAAACAGTTTAAACACTGCTCCAATGCTTTTAGCCTTGCTCCATTTCCACCTGGTCTCCAAGACAGACAGAATGTCAACTTTCCTCCTCTGCATCATACCTACCAGTTCTCTGCCTTATCCTGCCATTGTACCAACATTCAATGTCCCTACTTTCAGTCCTAAACACCTGCCTTTCCTCTTCTCTCTCTGCCCACTGACACGCCTTCCTCCTCTAAAATACTCTCCTTCTTTGACTATCAGTAGCCCAATTTCCACCATTGCCCTGTAGGTCAACGGCACTGTTGGAGGTTGTTGTTAACCCCGACCCAACTGATCCGGTTTGGAAGTCAAATTTATGATTCGCATAAAGAATCCGGCAAAACTTTTAAGTCGGATGCTCTTCCTTACACAATCCTCTCTATTTATCCGGGGTTGTGACCGGCCTAAAAGTTAAACTGCCGTGTGACCTTCTGGGGCTATTGTTGTGCGGATATGCTTTATAATATGCTGTTAAACCTGTCAGCAAACTTAATATTTGTGCCTTGTCCCTTGAAGTTATTCTACTTTTACATTTGTTTCCTTTACTGTGACAGACTAAACCTAAACTTATGTCCCTTTCAATTTTTCTATATATACTTTGTACACTTCATTTTATACTCCTTGCATTTATAACTGTCAAACTAATGGCTCTGAGTGAATCATCACTTGTTCTGCCCAGCTCCTAATCTCCTGCATTACCACTAGTTTATGCCCAGCTTTAGGTCATCAGTGGTTTATACACAGCTTCCCTCACCCACTCCCTTTGCCTAAGACAGCCAGTCCATCAGAGGCATGTGATTTGCCTATGTCATGCCAGTTCTGCTTCTGGCTTCCTGCACTCTGGCTCCAATGCAGTCGGTTCTTCCCCATGTCTACCAACCAAGTCTTCATTGCAATTTTGTTTTTATGCAGTTGATTTATGCATGTGTAATTGTATCTAAGCATTTGTTCTGATAATAAAAAATATATATACATTTGTAAATGTTTTTTTTGTTTTTTTTTGGTTGCAGGCGAGGGGTACGAGGGGTACGAGGGGTACGAGGGGTACGAGGGGTACGAGGGGTACGAGGGGTACGAGGGGTACGAGGGGTACGAGGGGTACGAGGGGTACGAGGGGTACGAGGGGTACGAGGGGTACGAGGGGTACGAGGGGTACGAGGGGTACGAGGGGTACGAGGGGTACGAGGGGTACGAGGGGTACGAGGGGTACGAGGGGTACGAGGGGTACGAGGGGTACGAGGGGTACGAGGGGTACGAGGGGTACGAGGGGTACGAGGGGTACGAGGGGTACGAGGGGTACGAGGGGTACGAGGGGTACGAGGGGTACGAGGGGTACGAGGGGTACGAGGGGTACGAGGGGTACGAGGGGTACGAGGGGTACGAGGGGTACGAGGGGTACGAGGGGTACGAGGGGTACGAGGGGTACGAGGGGTACGAGGGGTACGAGGGGTACGAGGGGTACGAGGGGTACGAGGGGTACGAGGGGTACGAGGGGTACGAGGGGTACGAGGGGTACGAGGGGTACGAGGGGTACGAGGGGTACGAGGGGTACGAGGGGTACGAGGGGTACGAGGGGTACGAGGGGTACGAGGGGTACGAGGGGTACGAGGGGTACGAGGGGTTAGGGTTAGGGTTAGGTTTAGGGTTAGGTTTAGGGTTAGGTTTAGGGTTAGGTTTAGGGTTAGGTTTAGGGTTAGGGTTAGGGTTAGGGTTAGGGTTAGGGTTAGGGTTAGGGTTAGGGTTAGGGTTAGGGGAATGAAAAATCCAAGATCAGGGACCCTAAGGTCCCTGAAATGGTTGTGCACGGTCCAGCCTTCTACTGACCACTAAAGGCGGCCCAGGTTAGGGTTAGGGTTAGGGTTAGGGTTAGGGTTAGGGTTAGGGTTAGGGTTAGGGTTAGGGTTAGGTTAGGGAAAATTACAACATCTCCCCCCAAGCCAGCACTCGTCTGGAAAGGTTTGAAGTAGGGAGAATGAGGAGGGGCACTGGCCGACGCCTGTCAGACTATACTGTGTCGCCTGTGATTGGCTCCCGTCTAGGAGCAATGCCTTTTTTGGCTTATGGGCAAGGTGAGTAGCTTATTTTATCTTTTGGTTTTGTTGTTTTAAGAAACTTCTGTCTTTATGTTTCCATCAATTATGAACACTGGGGTAAAGTTTGTTATAATCCGTTCTTTTCGGTTTGGTTAGTCTGATGGGTAAGTTTTACTGATGAAAGTGATTGTTCTTGTTTCCTTTCCTGGTTTTTAGGAATTGCAAAGTTTCCAATCTGAACTTGCTCTGGACCAGCGAACCAAGCCGAAGCCCGATAATCCTGATCCAGCATTGCAATCCTCCCATAGGTGGAGTATTTTGGTATGTGGTAAAAGGTCAGGGAATTTGAAGTCTATGTAACAGGTCAGGGAATTTGAAGTCTACGTAAAAGGTGATTAAATGATTGAAAGGGTGATTATCGAGGTGTCAACTTAGATGGACTATATCTCTGTGTTGAGTTGGGCTATAGTGTTGATATTCGCGTCAAAGAAGGGTGAGGATAGGGCCTATTGTACGTGCCCCCGTGTGAGACTCTAGCGCCCCCTTAGGCCGCGATGTGTGGCTTGATAGGAAATGGTGCATTTAGTAAGGAAAGGTCCCAGAAGTTCAGGGTTTTATGGTGTGACAGGTATTACAGAGAGATGTTATGAGGTTGAGTTTGGCCTTGGTGCGTGCTTTCTTTTCCGAGATATAGGCGTTTTAATAGAAAAAGTGCTCTTATAAAAACGGACGCATATTTTGAAGGAAAGGTCCGAGTTGATTGGGTTTGGGGTGGTCAGGAGTGGTGATTAGGACGGTACTTTTGGTCTTTGTCCCGATACGGTAATATCTTTCGTTAATGAAATACGACAACTTCCTGTCTGGCTTTAAGGGTTAAAATCTTGGTCAAGAATTGGGTTTGTGGGTGGAGTTTGTGTGTGGGTTGTTAGTCACCCTGTCCTAGATAATATTAGTTGTATGGGTTGAATTAGGAGTTTGCTTTTGGGATTTTTTTGGTTAATTGGTTACTTGACGCGCAAGTATAGCCTATATGGTTTTTTACAATGGGTATTGTAAGAGTAGGGCTTATATTGGTATCTATTTTTTTGTCTAATGGAATTTTGAATTTAGGGTTTTGGTCGATAGGGTTGATGCGAGTGGGTTTGTGTCGGGTAGGATTAGGGAAGGAGTAAGGGCTAGGTTAGTACCTAATTTTTTGTCTAATGGATTTTCTAATTAGGGTTGATGCGAGTAGGTTTGTGATGGGTAGGTTTAGGGTAGGAGTAGGAGCTACGTTAGTGTCTATGGAGTTTTGAATTAAGGTTTTTGTCAATAGGGTTGATGCCAGTGGGTTTGTGTTGGGTAGGATTAGGGTAGGAGCAAGGGCTAGGTTAGTATCTAATTTTTTTGTCTAATGGATTTTCTAATTAGGGTTGATGCGAGTAGGTTTGTGATGGGTAGGTTTAGGGTAGGAGTAGGAGCTACGTTAGTGTCTATTAAGGTTTTTTGTCAATAAGGTTGATGCCAGTGGGTTTGTGACGGGTAGGATTAGGGTAGGAGTAAGGGCTAGGTTAATATCTATTTTTTTGTCTGATGGGTTTTCAAATTAGGGTCAATGCAAACTGGTTTGTGATGGGTAGGATTAGGGTAGGAGTAGGGACTACGTTAGTATCTATTTTTTTGTCTAGTGAAGTTTGGAGTTAAGGTTTTTGTCGATAGGGTTGATGCGAGTGGGTCTGTGATGGGTAGGGTTAGGGTAGGAGTAAGGGTTAGGTTAGCCTCTATTTTTTGTCCAATGAAGTTTGAAATTAGGGTTAATGCGAGTGGGTTTGTGATGGGTAGGATTAGGGTAGGAGTAAGGGTTACATTAGTATCTATTTTTGTCAAAATTAGGGTTTTAGTGGATGGGGTTGATACAAGTGGGTCTGTGATGGGTAGGGTTAGGGTTGGAATAAGGGTTACGTTAAAATATCTATTTTTGTTTTGTGGAGTTTCACATTAGGGTTTTAGTCGATAGGGTTAATGCCAATAGGTTTTGTGATGGGTAGGGTTAGTGTAGGAGTGGGGGTAGTTCTATATTTTATGGTTTTTTTGAAAAGCGTTGTCTGGTCAAAAGATGCCTTAGTGGGTAAGTTTTTTTTGGTGTAAAAAATGGGTTTGGTAGGGTTGATGCGAGTGGATTTGTGATGGCTAGAGTTAGTGTGGGAGTGTGGGTAATGATAGTGTATTGCTTTGAGATTCTTACTCCCTCAAGTGAGATGTCTGAGGGAAATGTTTGAGACACATCTTCAGTAGCGTACCTCAGTATCATCGGGTGTTTCGGCTCTTTAAACACTAGACACCCTCCTCTGAGGCGGCCCGTCTGGGGGATCAGTCCCAAACGTGTGTCTCCAGCCCAATTGCTATGTTTTTTCTAAAAAGAACCACAATTGTTTTTTGGGTTCTAATGTATGGTGAACTAATCCTGATCTTTTAGGTAGATGTCAGTGGTTTGTTTGTAGTATTTTTTTGGTAGGCCAAGGTTAGTGTGTTGGTTGGGGTTGGGATGGGGTGGGGGGTCAGGGTCGGAGGAAGGGGTATGGGTTCGAGGAAATCTATGTGTATCGGGAAGTGGACTCCACGAGTCAAGTAAGAATGTATTTTTTGAGTTGAACAACTCAAAGTCCAGCAATGAAGACAAGCAAAAAAGTAGCTGGGAAGAAACATGTCAGTGTGTTGGATGTTGGTTGCACAATGTGCTGTTGCGTGAGTGGCAATAGTCACCGTAAAAAATTGGGCTCCAATTAAGGCCCATCGCCCTAGGCCACCCAACCGGGTGTTACCCCGGGAAGGCTGGATACTTACCACTCCCCCAAGTGACCCTTTGTTATCACCGTTAGGTTACCCAGGTCACCCGAGAAGAGTCTGTGACTAAAAGGTCTCTTCTTGGGGCTAACTCCGATCCATCGGAAGAGGTCCCGCAATGCTCGTTAAGAGCCCCACAGGGAACACTCTCCGATTTCCCAGAGCTGGATCCAAGGGCACCGAGAGAGCCCACCGGCCGCAACCATGTTACAGCCGAATGGACTAACCGGTCTCCCCCGGGTCCTGTGCCCAAATCAGCCAAGTTCTTAGGGAACTTAGGGATCCAGGGTCCGCGACGATCAGATCGTCCTTCCCCCTTAGCCCCTGCTGATTTTGGTGGGGCCTTCCCCGGCTAATCCGGGGAGTGGGAACCCCCCCGTGTCCCCCAGAGGCAGGGCCTCCAGAAGGGCACCAAGGGATCCCTTGCCCAAATCAGCTGGGTCCCGTGGGACCCAGGGGGAAAAAAGGCAGACAGCGAACGGATCACCGCCGCCCAACTCCCCCTTGCTGATTTAGCCCCTAAAGATCACCCAAGCCGAAACCCAAGGCCCCCACCGGACACGAGATTCCCATCCTCGTGAACCGATAGGTACCCGGGAGTCCCCAGGGCCGAGAGATTCCCAATCCTCTCGGCCCCAAGACCCCGAAGGCCCTTCCACCCAGGGATAGCCAAAACTTACTTTCAGCCTCCCCAGGTCTCCAGACCCCCAGAGTGCCGGGAGACCCTTCAAAGGACCCCCCGAAAGCCACAGAGACACCACAGCCCTGGGGCAGATAGCGAAGTCAATCGCCACCACCCCCGGCAGCCGAGCTCAACGGCCCAGGGAGCCCCCCGAATGGGGCAAACCTGACCTCCCCATTCACCATAATAAATGAATGGATTTTTAAGGGGCCAGGTCGAGGGTCAGACTGGCGGATGAGCCCCGAAGAGCCCATCAAGCTTCTACCAGCCTTTCCCCCTAAGGCGCAAGCTAGAACCAAACCGACATCATCCTTACCAAGGACAACCGTTGGGAGCCTGAACCCTAAAAAAAGGCGGTTAAGTTTTCCGCAGTGTCATGTATAGAGTGTGTTGTTTGCAAGAGGGTAAGTTTTATAGGTTATTACCCATAAGGCATCTTGTGTCACCGCGGATAGAAAAGGTGTTCCGTTGAGTCGCTGTATTGTGGTTTTTAAGTTTAAATCTCGAGATTCATGAAAGTTGACGGTAAAAGTCAATCCATGAAATACTCACAAACGTTTATTCGTGAATAATGATTCATGATTGGTTGACGGTAAAAGTTGACTCATGAATTGTTTGTCGATGAAAGTCGATGATCGAAGAATGATTCATGAAGGGTTGATGGTAAGCGTCAATCCCTGAATCATCTTTGATAAACGAAAAACGATTTTTGAAAGTTTAAAGGTAAAAAACAACTCCTGTATTTGTGGATTTCGCATATCATTAAAAAAGGCTCTAAATGGTGAACAAATCTCTTCGGTAAACGCTGTTTATCCCTTCTTTAAAAGAAAAGATGATTGATTTTTTATTTTTAGAAGGTGTACTTTCAGGATGATAAGTTTTTATAAGTTATTTCCCAGAAGGCATTTTGTGTCACCGTGGATAGAAAAGGTGTTCCGCTGAGTCACTCTGTCTTGGTTTTTTAGTTCAAATAATGGCTACGACATTCATGAAAGGTTGACGGTAAAAGTCAATACATGAATTGCATGAACATGTGTTCGTGAATGACGATTCATGAAAAGTTGACGGTAAAAGTTGACCCATGAATTGTTGTCGACGAAAGTCGATGGTTGAAGAACAATTCATGAAAAGGCGATCGTAAAGGTTGACCTCTGAATTGTCTTTAAGCGAAAAACGATTCCTGAAAGGTTGACGGTAAAAGTCGGCTCATGGATTGTTGGCGATGAGTGTCATTTTTCGGATCACGATGGCGAATGCCATTTATCGAAATTTGACAACAACTGTCGTTTATCGTACCCTTAAAGAAACAGTAAACTAAGTTTTCCGTAGTTTTGTGTTTAGAGTATGTGGTTTGCAAGATGGTAGGTTTTAGATTAAGGGGTAGGTTGTGGGGGGGTGGATAGGTTAAGGGGTGGAGTGGAGTGGGGTGGGTAGGTTAAGGGGTAGTTTAATAGTGAACGGGGATTTTTTGATCATATATCTCCTAAAATTTGAGAGGGATCATGTGCATGGAACATTATGTCTAGTGCGATGACTCTGGTTACACATGTCGCCTGTGATTGGTTCCCGTTAAGAGCAGTGCCTTTTTTTAGCTTATGGGTCAGGTGGGTGGTGTATTGATTTATTTTATATCCTTTTGTTAATTTATGAAAGTTCAGGAGAGAAAACCGGAGGGGATGAGGATCTTCTATCTAATTTGTGGGCCCATTTGTACTGGATCATGTGCATGGGACAGTATGTCTTAGTCTGATGACTCTGGTTGCGCATGCCAGACTATACTGTTGTCGCCTGTGATTGGCTCCCGTTAGGAGCAGTGCCTTTTTTGGGGGCTTTTGGGTCAGGTGGGTAGCGTATAATTTTTTTAATATATATATATATATATATCCTTTTGTTAATTTATGAAACTTCTGTGGTTTTTGCCTTATTCAGTTAGGTGTAAGGCTATAAAAGTAGGTGTGGTTTTTGTTATCCGTTTCGTTCGGTTGGGTTAGTTCGATGAGTAAGTTTTAGTGGGGTCATGGCTAACCTTTACTGATAATTTTATGATTATTTTTGTTTCCCTTTCTGGTTTTTAGGAATTGCGAAGTTTCCGGTCTGAACTTGCTCTGGATCAGCGAATCAGGCCGAAGCTCGATAATCCTGACCCAGCATCGCAAAACCCCCCAATGGTTAAGTATTTTGGCCTGTGGTGAGGATCGAATCACGGAGTTTAATCCTGGTCTAAGGGAGTCACCTAGTGGTTAGATAAAGGGGAATTTCTGACCATGTGTCTCCTAAAATTGAGATCCTTTTTTAAGAGGACGAACCAGAAAATGTGCGGCCTGTCTGGGTCTCACATTTTCCAATGAACCTGTCTGGGTTCGATTCGTCTCCCCATCCCGTTTCTCTACCAACCACGGAGGGCAGGAGAGAAACCGGAGGGGATGAGGATCTTCTATCTAATTTGTGGGCCCATTTGTACCGGATCATGTGCATGGGACAGTATGTCTTAGTCTGATGACTCTGGTTGCGCATGCCAGACTATACTGTTGTCGCCTGTGATTGGCTCCCGTTAGGAGCAGTGCCTTTTTTTTGGGGCTTTTGGGTCAGGTGGGTGGCGTATAATTTTTTAAATATATATATCCTTTTGTTAATTTATGAAACTTCTATGGTTTTTGTCTTATTCAGTTAGGTGGAAGGTTATAAAAGTAGGTGTGGTTTTTGTTATCCGTTTCGTTCGGTTGGGTTAGTTCGATGAGTAAGTTTTAGTGGGGTCATGGCTAACCTTTACTGATAATTTTATGATTATTTTTGTTTCCCTTTCTGGTTTTTAGGAATTGCGAAGTTTCCGGTCTGAACTTGCTCTGGATCAGCGAATCAGGCCGAAGCTCGATAATCCTGACCCAGCATCGCAAAACCCCCCAATGGTTAAGTATTTTGGCCTGTGGTGAGGATTGAATCACGGAGTTTAATCCTGGTCTAAGGCAGTCACCTAGTGGTTAGATAAAGGGGAATTTTTGACCATGTGTCTCCTAAAATTGAGATCCTTTTTTAAGAGGACGAACCAGAAAATGTGCGGCCTGTCTGGGTCTCACATTTTCCAACGAACCTGTCTGGGTTCGATTCGTCTCCCCATCCCGTTTCTCCACCGACCACGAAGGGCAGGAGAGAAACCGGAGGGGATGAGGATCTTATCTAATTTGTGGGCCCATTTGTTCAGGATCCTGTGCATAGAACAGTATGTCTAGTCCGATGGCTCTGGCCAAGGTTAGGTTAGGGAAAATTACAACATCTCCCCCCAAGCCAGCACTCGTCTGGAAAGGTTTGAAGTAGGGAGAATGAGGAGGGGCACTGGCCGACGCCTGTCAGACTATACTGTGTCGCCTGTGATTGGCTCCCGTCTAGGAGCAATGCCTTTTTTGGCTTATGGGCAAGGTGAGTAGCTTATTTTATCTTTTGGTTTTGTTGTTTTAAGAAACTTCTGTCTTTATGTTTCCATCAATTATGAACACTGGGGTAAAGTTTGTTATAATCCGTTCTTTTCGGTTTGGTTAGTCTGATGGGTAAGTTTTACTGATGAAAGTGATTGTTCTTGTTTCCTTTCCTGGTTTTTAGGAATTGCAAAGTTTCCAATCTGAACTTGCTCTGGACCAGCGAACCAAGCCGAAGCCCGATAATCCTGATCCAGCATTGCAATCCTCCCATAGGTGGAGTATTTTGGTATGTGGTAAAAGGTCAGGGAATTTGAAGTCTATGTAACAGGTCAGGGAATTTGAAGTCTACGTAAAAGGTGATTAAATGATTGAAAGGGTGATTATCGAGGTGTCAACTTAGATGGACTATATCTCTGTGTTGAGTTGGGCTATAGTGTTGATATTCGTGTCAAAGAAGGGTGAGGATAGGGCCTATTGAACGTGCCCCCGTGTGAGACTCTAGCGCCCCCTTAGGCCGCGATGTGTGGCTTGATAGGAAATGGTGCATTTAGTAAGGAAAGGTCCCAGAAGTTCAGGGTTTTATGGTGTGACAGGTATTACAGAGAGATGTTATGAGGTTGAGTTTGGCCTTGGTGCGTGCTTTCTTTTCCGAGATATAGGCGTTTTAATAGAAAAAGTGCTTTTATAAAAACGGACGCATACTTTGAAGGAAAGGTGCGAGTTGAATGGGTTTGGGGTGGTCAGGAGTGGTGATTAGGACGGTACTTTTGGTCTTTGTCCCGATACGGTAATATCTTTCGTTAATGAAATACGACAACTTCCTGTCTGGCTTTAAGGGTTAAAATCTTGGTCAAGAATTGGGTTTGTGGGTGGAGTTTGTGTGTGGGTTGTTAGTCACCCTGTCCTAGATAATATTAGTTGTATGGGTTGAGTTAGGAGTTTGCTTTTGGGATTTTTTTGGTTAATTGGTTACTTGACGCGCAAGTATAGCCTATATGGTTTTTTACAATGGGTATTGTAAGAGTAGGGCTTATATTGGTATCTATTTTTTGTCTAATGGAATTTTGAATTTAGGGTTTTGGTCGATAGGGTTGATGCGATTAGGAAAGGAGTAAGGGCTAGGTTAGTACCTAATTTTTTGTCTAATGGATTTTCTAATTAGGGTTGATGCGAGTAGGTTTGTGATGGGTAGGTTTAGGGTAGGAGTAGGAGCTACGTTAGTGTCTATGGAGTTTTGAATTAAGGTTTTTGTCAATAGGGTTGATGCCAGTGGGTTTGTGTTGGGTAGGATTAGGGTAGGAGCAAGGGCTAGGTTAGTATCTAATTTTTTTTGTCTAATGGATTTTCTAATTAGGGTTGATGCGAGTAGGTTTGTGATGGGTAGGTTTAGGGTAGGAGTAGGAGCTACGTTAGTGTCTATTAAGGTTTTTGTCAATAAGGTTGATGCCAGTGGGTTTGTGACGGGTAGGATTAGGGTAGGAGTAAGGGCTAGGTTAATATCTATTTTTTTGTCTGATGGATTTTCAAATTAGGGTTAATGCAAACTGGTTTGTGATGGGTAGGATTAGGGTAGGAGTAGGGACTACGTTAGTATCTATTTTTTTGTCTAGTGAAGTTTGGAGTTAAGGTTTTTGTCGATAGGGTTGATGCGAGTGGGTCTGTGATGGGTAGGGTTAGGGTAGGAGTAAGGGTTAGGTTAGCCTCTATTTTTTGTCCAATGGAGTTTGAAATTAGGGTTAATGCGAGTGGGTTTGTGATGGGTAGGATTAGGGTAGGAGTAAGGGTTACATTAGTATCTATTTTTGTCAAAATTAGGGTTTTAGTGGATGGGGTTGATACAAGTGGGTCTGTGATGGGTAGGGTTAGGGCTGGAATAAGGGTTACGTTAAAATATCTATTTTTGTTTTGTGGAGTTTCACATTAGGGTTTTAGTCGATAGGGTTAATGCCAATAGGTTTTGTGATGGGTAGGGTTAGGGTTGGAATAAGGGTTACGTTAAAATATCTATTTTTGTTTTGTGGAGTTTCACATTAGGGTTTTAGTCGATAGGGTTAATGCCAATAGGTTTTGTGATGGGTAGGGTTAGTGTAGGAGTTAGGGTTAGGGTTAGGGTTAGGGTTAGGGTTAGGGTTAGGTTAGGGTTAGGGTTAGGGTTAGGGTTAGGGTTAGGGTTAGGGTTAGGGTTTAGGGTTAGGGTTAGGGTTAGGGTTAGGGTTAGGTTAGGTTAGGTTAGGGTTAGGGTTAGGGTTAGGGTTAGGGTTAGGGTTAGGGTTAGGTTAGGGTTAGGGTTAGGGTTAGGTTAGGGAAAATTACAACATCTCCCCCCAAGCCAGCACTCGTCTGGAAAGGTTTGAAGTAGGGAGAATGAGGAGGGGCACTGGCCGACGCCTGTCAGACTATACTGTGTCGCCTGTGATTGGCTCCCGTCTAGGAGCAATGCCTTTTTTGGCTTATGGGCAAGGTGAGTAGCTTATTTTATCTTTTTGGTTTTGTTGTTTTAAGAAACTTCTGTCTTTATGTTTCCATCAATTATGAACACTGGGGTAAAGTTTGTTATAATCCGTTCTTTTCGGTTTGGTTAGTCTGATGGGTAAGTTTTACTGATGAAAGTGATTGTTCTTGTTTCCTTTCCTGGTTTTTAGGAATTGCAAAGTTTCCAATCTGAACTTGCTCTGGACCAGCGAACCAAGCCGAAGCCCGATAATCCTGATCCAGCATTGCAATCCTCCCATAGGTGGAGTATTTTGGTATGTGGTAAAAGGTCAGGGAATTTGAAGTCTATGTAACAGGTCAGGGAATTTGAAGTCTACGTAAAAGGTGATTAAATGATTGAAAGGGTGATTATCGAGGTGTCAACTTAGATGGACTATATCTCTGTGTTGAGTTGGGCTATAGTGTTGATATTCGCGTCAAAGAAGGGTGAGGATAGGGCCTATTGTACGTGCCCCCGTGTGAGACTCTAGCGCCCCCTTAGGCCGCGATGTGTGGCTTGATAGGAAATGGTGCATTTAGTAAGGAAAGGTCCCAGAAGTTCAGGGTTTTATGGTGTGACAGGTATTACAGAGAGATGTTATGAGGTTGAGTTTGGCCTTGGTGCGTGCTTTCTTTTCCGAGATATAGGCGTTTTAATAGAAAAAGTGCTCTTATAAAAACGGACGCATATTTTGAAGGAAAGGTCCGAGTTGATTGGGTTTGGGGTGGTCAGGAGTGGTGATTAGGACGGTACTTTTGGTCTTTGTCCCGATACGGTAATATCTTTCGTTAATGAAATACGACAACTTCCTGTCTGGCTTTAAGGGTTAAAATCTTGGTCAAGAATTGGGTTTGTGGGTGGAGTTTGTGTGTGGGTTGTTAGTCACCCTGTCCTAGATAATATTAGTTGTATGGGTTGAATTAGGAGTTTGCTTTTGGGATTTTTTTGGTTAATTGGTTACTTGACGCGCAAGTATAGCCTATATGGTTTTTTACAATGGGTATTGTAAGAGTAGGGCTTATATTGGTATCTATTTTTTTGTCTAATGGAATTTTGAATTTAGGGTTTTGGTCGATAGGGTTGATGCGAGTGGGTTTGTGTCGGGTAGGATTAGGGAAGGAGTAAGGGCTAGGTTAGTACCTAATTTTTTGTCTAATGGATTTTCTAATTAGGGTTGATGCGAGTAGGTTTGTGATGGGTAGGTTTAGGGTAGGAGTAGGAGCTACGTTAGTGTCTATGGAGTTTTGAATTAAGGTTTTTGTCAATAGGGTTGATGCCAGTGGGTTTGTGTTGGGTAGGATTAGGGTAGGAGCAAGGGCTAGGTTAGTATCTAATTTTTTTGTCTAATGGATTTTCTAATTAGGGTTGATGCGAGTAGGTTTGTGATGGGTAGGTTTAGGGTAGGAGTAGGAGCTACGTTAGTGTCTATTAAAGTTTTTTGTCAATAAGGTTGATGCCAGTGGGTTTGTGACGGGTAGGATTAGGGTAGGAGTAAGGGCTAGGTTAATATCTATTTTTTTGTCTGATGGGTTTTCAAATTAGGGTCAATGCAAACTGGTTTGTGATGGGTAGGATTAGGGTAGGAGTAGGGACTACGTTAGTATCTATTTTTTTGTCTAGTGAAGTTTGGAGTTAAGGTTTTTGTCGATAGGGTTGATGCGAGTGGGTCTGTGATGGGTAGGGTTAGGGTAGGAGTAAGGGTTAGGTTAGCCTCTATTTTTTGTCCAATGAAGTTTGAAATTAGGGTTAATGCGAGTGGGTTTGTGATGGGTAGGATTAGGGTAGGAGTAAGGGTTACATTAGTATCTATTTTTGTCAAAATTAGGGTTTTAGTGGATGGGGTTGATACAAGTGGGTCTGTGATGGGTAGGGTTAGGGTTGGAATAAGGGTTACGTTAAAATATCTATTTTTGTTTTGTGGAGTTTCACATTAGGGTTTTAGTCGATAGGGTTAATGCCAATAGGTTTTGTGATGGGTAGGGTTAGTGTAGGAGTGGGGGTAGTTCTATATTTTATGGTTTTTTGAAAAGCGTTGTCTGGTCAAAAGATGCCTTAGTGGGTAAGTTTTTTTGGTGTAAAAAATGGGTTTGGTAGGGTTGATGCGAGTGGATTTGTGATGGCTAGAGTTAGTGTGGGGGTGTGGGTAATGATAGTGTATTGCTTTGAGATTCTTACTCCCTCAAGTGAGATGTCTGAGGGAAATGTTTGAGACACATCTTCAGTAGCGTACCTCAGTATCATCGGGTGTTTCGGCTCTTTAAACACTAGACACCCTCCTCTGAGGCGGCCCGTCTGGGGGATCAGTCCCAAACGTGTGTCTCCAGCCCAATTGCTATGTTTTTTCTAAAAAGAACCACAATTGTTTTTTGGGTTCTACTGTATGGTGAACTAATCCTGATCTTTTAGGTAGATGTCAGTGGTTTGTTTGCAGTATTTTTTTGGTAGGCCAAGGTTAGTGTGTTGGTTGGGGTTGGGATGGGGTGGGGGGTCAGGGTCGGAGGAAGGGGTATGGGTTCGAGGAAATCTATGTGTATCGGGAAGTGGACTCCACGAGTCAAGTAAGAATGTATTTTTTGAGTTGAACAACTCAAAGTCCAGCAATGAAGACAAGCAAAAAGTAGCTGGGAAGAAACATGTCAGTGTGTTGGATGTTGGTTGCACAATGTGCTGTTGCGTGAGTGGCAATAGTCACCGTAAAAAATTGGGCTCCAATTAAGGCCCATCGCCCTAGGCCACCCAACCGGGTGTTACCCCGGGAAGGCTGGATACTTACCACTCCCCCAAGTGACCCTTTGTTATCACCGTTAGGTTACCCAGGTCACCCGAGAAGAGTCTGTGACTAAAAGGTCTCTTCTTGGGGCTAACTCCGATCCATCGGAAGAGGTCCCGCAATGCTCGTTAAGAGCCCCACAGGGAACACTCTCCGATTTCCCAGAGCTGGATCCAAGGGCACCGAGAGAGCCCACCGGCCGCAACCATGTTACAGCCGAATGGACTAACCGGTCTCCCCCGGGTCCTGTGCCCAAATCAGCCAAGTTCTTAGGGAACTTAGGGATCCAGGGTCCGCGACGATCAGATCGTCCTTCCCCCTTAGCCCCTGCTGATTTTGGTGGGGCCTTCCCCGGCTAATCCGGGGAGTAGGAACCCCCCCGTGTCCCCCAGAGGCAGGGCCTCCAGAAGGGCACCAAGGGGTCCCTTGCCCAAATCAGCTGGGTCCCGTGGGACCCAGGGGGAAAAAAGGCAGACAGCGAACGGATCACCGCCGCCCAACTCCCCCTTGCTGATTTAGCCCCTAAAGATCACCCAAGCCGAAACCCAAGGCCCCCACCGGACACGAGATTCCCATCCTCGTGAACCGATAGGTACCCGGGAGTCCCCAGGGTCGAGAGATTCCCAATCCTCTCGGCCCCAAGACCCCGAAGGCCCTTCCACCCAGGGATAGCCAAAACTTACTTTCAGCCTCCCCAGGTCTCCAGACCCCCAGAGTGCCGGGAGACCCTTCAAAGGACCCCCCGAAAGCCACAGAGACACCACAGCCCTGGGGCAGATAGCGAAGTCAATCGCCACCACCCCCGGCCGCCGAGCTCAACGGCCCAGGGAGCCCCCCGAATGGGGCAAACCTGACCTCCCCATTCACCATAATAAATGAATGGATTTTTAAGGGGCCAGGTCGAGGGTCAGACTGGCGGATGAGCCCCGAAGAGCCCATCAAGCTTCTACCAGCCTTTCCCCCTAAGGCGCAAGCTAGAACCAAACCGACATCATCCTTACCAAGGACAACCGTTGGGAGCCTGAACCCTAAAAAAAGGCGGTTAAGTTTTCCGCAGTGTCATGTATAGAGCGTGTTGTTTGCAAGAGGGTAAGTTTTATAGGTTATTACCCATAAGGCATCTTGTGTCACCGCGGATAGAAAAGGTGTTCCGTTGAGTCGCTGTATTGTGGTTTTTAAGTTTAAATCACGAGATTCATGAAAGTTGACGGTAAAAGTCAATCCATGAAATACTCACAAACGTTTATTCGTGAATAATGATTCATGATTGGTTGACGGTAAAAGTTGACTCATGAATTGTTTGTCGATGAAAGTCGATGATCGAAGAATGATTCATGAAGGGTTGATGGTAAGCGTCAATCCCTGAATCATCTTTGATAAACGAAAAACGATTTTTGAAGGTTTAAAGGTAAAAAACAACTCCTGTATTTGTGGATTTCGCATATCATTAAAGAAGGCTCTAAATGGTGAACAAATCTCTTCGGTAAACGCTGTTTATCCCTTCTTTAAAAGAAAAGATGATTGATTTTTTATTTTTAGAAGGTGTACTTTCAGGATGATAAGTTTTTATAAGTTATTTCCCAGAAGGCATTTTGTGTCACCGTGGATAGAAAAGGTGTTCCGCTGAGTCACTCTGTCTTGGTTTTTTAGTTCAAATAATGGCTACGACATTCATGAAAGGTTGACGGTAAAAGTCAATACATGAATTGCATGAACATGTGTTCGTGAATAACGATTCATGAAAAGTCGACGGTAAAAGTTGACCCATGACTTGTTGTCGACGAAAGTCGATGGTTGAAGAACAATTCATGAAAAGGCGATCGTAAAGGTCGACCTTTGAATTGTCTTTAAGCGAAAAACGATTCCTGAAAGGTTGACGGTAAAAGTCGACTCATGGATTGTTGGCGATGAGTGTCATTTTTCGGATCACGATGGCAAATGCCATTTATCGAAATTTGACAACGAATGTCGTTTATCGTACCCTTAAAGAAACAGTAAACTAAGTTTCCCGTAGTTTTGTGTTTAGAGTGTGTGGTTTGCAAGATGGTAGGTTTTAGATTAAGGGGTAGGTTGTGGGGGGGTGGATAGGTTAAGGGGTGGAGTGGAGTGGGGTGGGTAGGTTAAGGGGTAGTTTAATAGTGAATGGGGATTTTTTGATCATGTATCTCCTAAAATTTGAGAGGGATCATGTGCATGGAACAGTATGTCTAGTCCGATGACTCTGGTTGCACATGTCGCCTGTGATTGGTTCCCGTTAAGAGCAGTGCCTTTTTTTAGCTTATAGGTCAGGTGGGTGGTGTATTGATTTATTTTATATCCTTTTGTTAATTTATGAAAGTTCAGGAGAGAAAACCGGAGGGGATGAGGATCTTCTATCTAATTTGTGGGCCCATTTGTACTGGATCATGTGCATGGGACAGTATGTCTTAGTCTGATGACTCTGGTTGCGCATGCCAGACTATACTGTTGTCGCCTGTGATTGGCTCCCGTTAGGAGCAGTGCCTTTTTTTGGGCTTTTGGGTCAGGTGGGTGGCGTATAATTTTTTTAATATATATATCCTTTTGTTAATTTATGAAACTTCTGTGGTTTTTGCCTTATTCAGTTAGGTGTAAGGCTATAAAAGTAGGTGTGGTTTTTGTTATCCGTTTCGTTCGGTTGGGTTAGTTCGATGAGTAAGTTTTAGTGGGGTCATGGCTAACCTTTACTGATAATTTTATGATTATTTTTGTTTCCCTTTCTGGTTTTTAGGAATTGCGAAGTTTCCGGTCTGAACTTGCTCTGGATCAGCGAATCAGGCCGAAGCTCGATAATCCTGACCCAGCATCGCAAAACCCCCCAATGGTTAAGTATTTTGGCCTGTGGTGAGGATCGAATCACGGAGTTTAATCCTGGTCTAAGGGAGTCACCTAGTGGTTAGATAAAGGGGAATTTCTGACCATGTGTCTCCTAAAATTGAGATCCTTTTTTAAGAGGACGAACCAGAAAACGTGCGGCCTGTCTGGGTCTCACATTTTCCAATGAACCTGTCTGGGTTCGATTCGTCTCCCCATCCCGTTTCTCTACCAACCACGGAGGGCAGGAGAGAAACCGGAGGGGATGAGGATCTTCTATCTAATTTGTGGGCCCATTTGTACCGGATCATGTGCATGGGACAGTATGTCTTAGTCTGATGACTCTGGTTGCGCATGCCAGACTATACTGTTGTCGCCTGTGATTGGCTCCCGTTAGGAGCAGTGCCTTTTTTTTGGCTTTTGGGTCAGGTGGGTGGCGTATAATTTTTTTAAAAATATATATATCCTTTTGTTAATTTATGAAACTTCTGTGGTTTTTGTCTTATTCAGTTAGGTGGAAGGTTATAAAAGTAGGTGTGGTTTTTGTTATCCGTTTCGTTCGGTTGGGTTAGTTCGATGAGTAAGTTTTAGTGGGGTCATGGCTAACCTTTACTGATAATTTTATGATTATTTTTGTTTCCCTTTCTGGTTTTTAGGAATTGCGAAGTTTCCGGTCTGAACTTGCTCTGGATCAGCGAATCAGGCCGAAGCTCGATAATCCTGACCCAGCATCGCAAAACCCCCCAATGGTTAAGTATTTTGGCCTGTGGTGAGGATCGAATCACGGAGTTTAATCCTGGTCTAAGGCAGTCACCTAGTGGTTAGATAAAGGGGAATTTTTGACCATGTGTCTCCTAAAATTGAGATCCTTTTTTAAGAAGACGAACCAGAAAATGTGCGGCCTGTCTGGGTCTCACATTTTCCAACGAACCTGTCTGGGTTCGATTCGTCTCCCCATCCCGTTTCTCCACCGACCACGGAGGGCAGGAGAGAAACCGGAGGGGATGAGGATCTTATCTAATTTGTGGGCCCATTTGTTCAGGATCCTGTGCATAGAACAGTATGTCTAGTCCGATGGCTCTGGCCAAGGTTAGGTTAGGGAAAATTACAACATCTCCCCCCAAGCCAGCACTCGTCTGGAAAGGTTTGAAGTAGGGAGAATGAGGAGGGGCACTGGCCGACGCCTGTCAGACTATACTGTGTCGCCTGTGATTGGCTCCCGTCTAGGAGCAATGCCTTTTTTGGCTTATGGGCAAGGTGAGTAGCTTATTTTATCTTTTGGTTTTGTTGTTTTAAGAAACTTCTGTCTTTATGTTTCCATCAATTATGAACACTGGGGTAAAGTTTGTTATAATCCGTTCTTTTCGGTTTGGTTAGTCTGATGGGTAAGTTTTACTGATGAAAGTGATTGTTCTTGTTTCCTTTCCTGGTTTTTAGGAATTGCAAAGTTTCCAATCTGAACTTGCTCTGGACCAGCGAACCAAGCCGAAGCCCGATAATCCTGATCCAGCATTGCAATCCTCCCATAGGTGGAGTATTTTGGTATGTGGTAAAAGGTCAGGGAATTTGAAGTCTATGTAACAGGTCAGGGAATTTGAAGTCTACGTAAAAGGTGATTAAATGATTGAAAGGGTGATTATCGAGGTGTCAACTTAGATGGACTATATCTCTGTGTTGAGTTGGGCTATAGTGTTGATATTCGTGTCAAAGAAGGGTGAGGATAGGGCCTATTGAACGTGCCCCCGTGTGAGACTCTAGCGCCCCCTTAGGCCGCGATGTGTGGCTTGATAGGAAATGGTGCATTTAGTAAGGAAAGGTCCCAGAAGTTCAGGGTTTTATGGTGTGACAGGTATTACAGAGAGATGTTATGAGGTTGAGTTTGGCCTTGGTGCGTGCTTTCTTTTCCGAGATATAGGCGTTTTAATAGAAAAAGTGCTTTTATAAAAACGGACGCATACTTTGAAGGAAAGGTGCGAGTTGAATGGGTTTGGGGTGGTCAGGAGTGGTGATTAGGACGGTACTTTTGGTCTTTGTCCCGATACGGTAATATCTTTCGTTAATGAAATACGACAACTTCCTGTCTGGCTTTAAGGGTTAAAATCTTGGTCAAGAATTGGGTTTGTGGGTGGAGTTTGTGTGTGGGTTGTTAGTCACCCTGTCCTAGATAATATTAGTTGTATGGGTTGAGTTAGGAGTTTGCTTTTGGGATTTTTTTGGTTAATTGGTTACTTGACGCGCAAGTATAGCCTATATGGTTTTTTACAATGGGTATTGTAAGAGTAGGGCTTATATTGGTATCTATTTTTTGTCTAATGGAATTTTGAATTTAGGGTTTTGGTCGATAGGGTTGATGCGATTAGGAAAGGAGTAAGGGCTAGGTTAGTACCTAATTTTTTGTCTAATGGATTTTCTAATTAGGGTTGATGCGAGTAGGTTTGTGATGGGTAGGTTTAGGGTAGGAGTAGGAGCTACGTTAGTGTCTATGGAGTTTTGAATTAAGGTTTTTGTCAATAGGGTTGATGCCAGTGGGTTTGTGTTGGGTAGGATTAGGGTAGGAGCAAGGGCTAGGTTAGTATCTAATTTTTTTTGTCTAATGGATTTTCTAATTAGGGTTGATGCGAGTAGGTTTGTGATGGGTAGGTTTAGGGTAGGAGTAGGAGCTACGTTAGTGTCTATTAAGGTTTTTGTCAATAAGGTTGATGCCAGTGGGTTTGTGACGGGTAGGATTAGGGTAGGAGTAAGGGCTAGGTTAATATCTATTTTTTTGTCTGATGGATTTTCAAATTAGGGTTAATGCAAACTGGTTTGTGATGGGTAGGATTAGGGTAGGAGTAGGGACTACGTTAGTATCTATTTTTTTGTCTAGTGAAGTTTGGAGTTAAGGTTTTTGTCGATAGGGTTGATGCGAGTGGGTCTGTGATGGGTAGGGTTAGGGTAGGAGTAAGGGTTAGGTTAGCCTCTATTTTTTGTCCAATGGAGTTTGAAATTAGGGTTAATGCGAGTGGGTTTGTGATGGGTAGGATTAGGGTAGGAGTAAGGGTTACATTAGTATCTATTTTTGTCAAAATTAGGGTTTTAGTGGATGGGGTTGATACAAGTGGGTCTGTGATGGGTAGGGTTAGGGCTGGAATAAGGGTTACGTTAAAATATCTATTTTTGTTTTGTGGAGTTTCACATTAGGGTTTTAGTCGATAGGGTTAATGCCAATAGGTTTTGTGATGGGTAGGGTTAGGGTTGGAATAAGGGTTACGTTAAAATATCTATTTTTGTTTTGTGGAGTTTCACATTAGGGTTTTAGTCGATAGGGTTAATGCCAATAGGTTTTGTGATGGGTAGGGTTAGTGTAGGAGTTAGGGTTAGGGTTAGGGTTAGGTTAGGGAAAATTACAACATCTCCCCCCAAGCCAGAACTCGTCTGGAATGGTTTGAAGTAGGGAGAATGAGGAGGGGCACTGGCCGACGCCTGTCAGACTATACTGTGTCGCCTGTGATTGGCTCCCGTCTAGGAGCAATGCCTTTTTTGGCTTATGGGCAAGGTGAGTAGCTTTTTTTATCTTTTGGTTTTGTTGTTTTAAGAAACTTCTGTCTTTATGTTTCCATCAATTATGAACACTGGGGTAAAGTTTGTTATAATCCGTTCTTTTCGGTTTGGTTAGTCTGATGGGTAAGTTTTACTGATGAAAGTGATTGTTCTTGTTTCCTTTCCTGGTTTTTAGGAATTGCAAAGTTTCCAATCTGAACTTGCTCTGGACCAGCGAACCAAGCCGAAGCCCGATAATCCTGATCCAGCATTGCAATCCTCCCATAGGTGGAGTATTTTGGTATGTGGTAAAAGGTCAGGGAATTTGAAGTCTATGTAACAGGTCAGGGAATTTGAAGTCTACGTAAAAGGTGATTAAATGATTGAAAGGGTGATTATCGAGGTGTCAACTTAGATGGACTATATCTCTGTGTTGAGTTGGGCTATAGTGTTGATATTCGCGTCAAAGAAGGGTGAGGATAGGGCCTATTGAACGTGCCCCCGTGTGAGACTCTAGCGCCCCCTTAGGCCGCGATGTGTGGCTTGATAGGAAATGGTGCATTTAGTAAGGAAAGGTCCCAGAAGTTCAGGGTTTTATGGTGTGACAGGTATTACAGAGAGATGTTATGAGGTTGAGTTTGGCCTTGGTGCGTGCTTTCTTTTCCGAGATATAGGCGTTTTAATAGAAAAAGTGCTTTTATAAAAACGGACGCATACTTTGAAGGAAAGGTCCGAGTTGATTGGGTTTGGGGTGGTCAGGAGTGGTGATTAGGACGGTACTTTTGGTCTTTGTCCCGATACGGTAATATCTTTCGTTAATGAAATACGACAACTTCCTGTCTGGCTTTAAGGGTTAAAATCTTGGTCAAGAATTGGGTTTGTGGGTGGAGTTTGTGTGTGGGTTGTTAGTCACCCTGTCCTAGATAATATTAGTTGTATGGGTTGAATTAGGAGTTTGCTTTTGGGATTTTTTTGGTTAATTGGTTACTTGACGCGCAAGTATAGCCTATATGGTTTTTTACAATGGGTATTGTAAGAGTAGGGCTTATATTGGTATCTATTTTTTTGTCTAATGGAATTTTGAATTTAGGGTTTTGGTCGATAGGGTTGATGCGAGTGGGTTTGTGTCGGGTAGGATTAGGGAAGGAGTAAGGGCTAGGTTAGTACCTAATTTTTTGTCTAATGGATTTTCTAATTAGGGTTGATGCGAGTAGGTTTGTGGTGGGTAGGTTTAGGGTAGGAGTAGGAGCTACGTTAGTGTCTATGGAGTTTTGAATTAAGGTTGTCGTCAATAGGGTTGATGCCAGTGGGTTTGTGTTGGGTAGGATTAGGGTAGGAGCAAGGGCTAGGTTAGTATCTAATTTTTTTGTCTAATGGATTTTCTAATTAGGGTTGATGCGAGTAGGTTTGTGATGGGTAGGTTTAGGGTAGGAGTAGGAGCTACGTTAGTGTCTATTAAGGTTTTTGTCAATAAGGTTGATGCCAGTGGGTTTGTGACAGGTAGGATTAGGGTAGGAGTAAGGGCTAGGTTAATATCTATTTTTTTGTCTGATGGATTTTCAAATTAGGGTTAATGCAAACTGGTTTGTGATGGGTAGGATTAGGGTAGGAGTAGGGACTACGTTAGTATCTATTTTTTTGTCTAGTGAAGTTTGGAGTTAAGGTTTTTGTCGATAGGGTTGATGCGAGTGGGTCTGTGATGGGTAGGGTTAGGGTAGGAGTAAGGGTTAGGTTAGCCTCTATTTTTTGTCCAATGAAGTTTGAAATTAGGGTTAATGCGAGTGGGTTTGTGATGGGTAGGATTAGGGTAGGAGTAAGGGTTACATTAGTATCTATTTTTGTCAAAATTAGGGTTTTAGTGGATGGGGTTGATACAAGTGGGTCTGTGATGGGTAGGGTTAGGGTTGGAATAAGTTACGTTAAAATATCTATTTTTGTTTTGTGGAGTTTCACATTAGGGTTTTAGTCGGTAGGGTTAATGCCAATAGGTTTTGTGATGGGTAGGGTTAGTGTAGGAGTGGGGGTAGTTCTATATTTTATGGTTTTTTGAAAAGCGTTTTCTGGTCAAAAGATGCCTTAGTGGGTAAGTTTTTTTGGTGTAAAAAAATGGGTTTGGTAGGGTTGATGCGAGTGGATTTGTGATGGCTAGAGTTAGTGTGGGAGTGTGGGTAATGATAGTGTATTGCTTTGAGATTCTTACTCCCTCAAGTGAGATGTCTGAGGGAAATGTTTGAGACACATCTTCAGTAGCGTACCTCAGTATCATCGGGTGTTTCGGCTCTTTAAACACTAGACACCCTCCTCTGAGGCGGCCCGTCTGGGGGATCAGTCCCAAACGTGTGTCTCCAGCCCAATTGCTATGTTTTTTCTAAAAAGAACCACAATTGTTTTTTGGGTTCTAATGTATGGTGAACTAATCCTGATCTTTTAGGTAGATGTCAGTGGTTTGTTTGTAGTATTTTTTTGGTAGGCCAAGGTTAGTGTGTTGGTTGGGGTTGGGATGGGGTGGGGGGTCAGGGTCGGAGGAAGGGGTATGGGTTCGAGGAAATCTATGTGTATCGGGAAGTGGACTCCACGAGTCAAGTAGGAATGTATTTTTTGAGTTGAACAACTCAAAGTCCAGCAATGAAGACAAGCAAAAAGTAGCTGGGAAGAAACATGTCAGTGTGTTGGATGTTGGTTGCACAATGTGCTGTTGCGTGAGTGGCAATAGTCACCGTAAAAAATTGGGCTCCAATTAAGGCCCATCGCCCTAGGCCACCCGACCGGGTGTTACCCCGGGAAGGCTGGATACTTACCACTCCCCCAAGTGACCCTTTGTTATCACCGTTAGGTTACCCAGGTCACCCGAGAAGAGTCTGTGACTAAAAGGTCTCTTCTTGGGGCTAACTCCGATCCATCGGAAGAGGTCCCGCAATGCTCGTTAAGAGCCCCACAGGGAACACTCTCCGATTTCCCAGAGCTGGATCCAAGGGCACCGAGAGAGCCCACCGGCCGCAACCATGTTACAGCCGAATGGACTAACCGGTCTCCCCCGGGTCCTGTGCCCAAATCAGCCAAGTTCTTAGGGAACTTAGGGATCCAGGGTCCGCGACGATCAGATCGTCCTTCCCCCTTAGCCCCTGCTGATTTTGGTGGGGCCTTCCCCGGCTAATCCGGGGAGTGGGAACCCCCCCGTGTCCCCCAGAGGCAGGGCCTCCAGAAGGGCACCAAGGGATCCCTTGCCCAAATCAGCTGGGTCCCGTGGGACCCAGGGGGAAAAAAGGCAGACAGCGAACGGATCACCGCCGCCCAACTCCCCCTTGCTGATTTAGCCCCTAAAGATCACCCAAGCCGAAACCCAAGGCCCCCACCGGACACGAGATTCCCATCCTCGTGAACCGATAGGTACCCGGGAGTCCCCAGGGTCGAGAGATTCCCAATCCTCTCGGCCCCAAGACCCCGAAGGCCCTTCCACCCAGGGATAGCCAAAACTTACTTTCAGCCTCCCCAGGTCTCCAGACCCCCAGAGTGCCGGGAGACCCTTCAAAGGACCCCCCGAAAGCCACAGAGACACCACAGCCCTGGGGCAGATAGCGAAGTCAATCGCCACCACCCCCGGCCGCCGAGCTCAACGGCCCAGGGAGCCCCCCGAATGGGGCAAACCTGACCTCCCCATTCACCATAATAAATGAATGGATTTTTAAGGGGCCAGGTCGAGGGTCAGACTGGCGGATGAGCCCCGAAGAGCCCATCAAGCTTCTACCAGCCTTTCCCCCTAAGGCGCAAGCTAGAACCAAACCGACATCATCCTTACCAAGGACAACCGTTGGGAGCCTGAACCCTAAAAAAAGCGGTTAAGTTTTCCGCAGTGTCATGTATAGAGCGTGTTGTTTGCAAGAGGGTTAGTTTTATAGGTTATTACCCATAAGGCATCTTGTGTCACCGCGGATAGAAAAGGTGTTCCGTTGAGTCGCTGTATTGTGGTTTTTAAGTTTAAATCACGAGATTCATGAAAGTTGACGGTAAAAGTCAATCCATGAAATACTCACAAACGTTTATTCGTGAATAATGATTCATGATTGGTTGACGGTAAAAGTTGACTCATGAATTGTTTGTCGATGAAAGTCGATGATTGAAGAATGATTCATGAAGGGTTGATGGTAAGCGTCAATCCCTGAATCATCTTTGATAAACGAAAAACGATTTTTGAAAGTTAAAAGGTAAAAAACAACTCCTGTATTTGTGGATTTCGCATATCATTAAAAAAGGCTCTAAATTGTGAACAAATCTCTTCGGTAAACGCTGTTTATCCCTTCTTTAAAAGAAAAGATGATTGATTTTTTATTTTTAGAAGGTGTACTTTCAGGATGATAAGTTTTTATAAGTTATTTCCCAGAAGGCATTTTGTGTCACCGTGGATAGAAAAGGTGTTCCGCTGAGTCACTCTGTCTTGGTTTTTTAGTTCAAATAATGGTTACGACATTCATGAAAGGTTGACGGTAAAAGTCAATACATGAATTGCATGAACATGTGTTCGTGAATAGCGATTCATGAAAAGTCGACGGTAAAAGTTGACCCATGAATTGTTGTCGACGAAAGTCGATGGTTGAAGAACAATTCATGAAAAGGCGATCGTAAAGGTCGACCTCTGAATTGTCTTTAAGCGAAAAACGATTCCTGAAAGGTTGACGGTAAAAGTCGGCTCATGGATTGTTGGCGATGAGTGTCATTTTTCGGATCACGATGGCGAATCCCATTTATCGAAATTTGACAACGCATGTCGTTTATCGTACCCTTAAAGAAACAGTAAACTAAGTTTTCCGTAGTTTTGTGTTTAGAGTGTGTGGTTTGCAAGATGGTAGGTTTTTAGATTAAGGGGTAGGTTGTGGGGGGGTGGATAGGTTAAGGGGTGGAGTGGAGTGGGGTGGGTAGGTTAAGGGGTAGTTTAATAGTGAACGGGGATTTTTTGATCATGTATCTCCTAAAATTTGAGAGGGATCATGTGCATGGAACAGTATGTCTAGTCCGATGACTCTGGTTACACATGTCGCCTGTGATTGGTTCCCGTTAAGAGCAGTGCCTTTTTTTAGCTTATGGGTCAGGTGGGTGGTGTATTGATTTATTTTATACCCTTTTGTTAATTTATGAAAGTTCAGGAGAGAAAACCGGAGGGGATGAGGATCTTCTATCTAATTTGTGGGCCCATTTGTACTGGATCATGTGCATGGGACAGTATGTCTTAGTCTGATGACTCTGGTTGCGCATGCCAGACTATACTGTTGTCGCCTGTGATTGGCTCCCGTTAGGAGCAGTGCCTTTTTTGGGGGCTTTTGGGTCAGGTGGGTGGCGTATAATTTTTTTAATATATATATATATATATATCCTTTTGTTAATTTATGAAACTTCTGTGGGTTTTGTCTTATTCAGTTAGGTGTAAGGCTATAGAAGTAGGTGTGGTTTTTGTTATCCGTTTCGTTCGGTTGGGTTAGTTCGATGAGTAAGTTTTAGTGGGGTCATGGCTAACCTTTACTAATAATTTTATGATTATTTTTGTTTCCCTTTCTGGTTTTTAGGAATTGCGAAGTTTCCGGTCTGAACTTGCTCTGGATCAGCGAATCAGGCCGAAGCTCGATAATCCTGACCCAGCATCGCAAAACCCCCCAATGGTTAAGTATTTTGGCCTGTGGTGAGGATCGAATCACGGAGTTTAATCCTGGTCTAAGGGAGTCACCTAGTGGTTAGATAAAGGGGAATTTCTGACCATGTGTCTCCTAAAATTGAGATCCTTTTTTAAGAGGACGAACCAGAAAATGTGCGGCCTGTCTGGGTCTCACATTTTCCAATGAACCTGTCTGGGTTCGATTCGTCTCCCCATCCCGTTTCTCTACCAACCACGGAGGGCAGGAGAGAAACCGGAGGGGATGAGGATCTTCTATCTAATTTGTGGGCCCATTTGTACCGGATCATGTGCATGGGACAGTATGTCTTAGTCTGATGACTCTGGTTGCGCATGCCAGACTATACTGTTGTCGCCTGTGATTGGCTCCCGTTAGGAGCAGTGCCTTTTTTTGGGCTTTTGGGTCAGGTGGGTGGCGTATAATTTTCTAAATATATATATATCCTTTTGTTAATTTATGAAACTTCTGTGGTTTTTGTCTTATTCAGTTAGGTGGAAGGTTATAAAAGTAGGTGTGGTTTTTGTTATCCGTTTCGTTCGGTTGGGTTAGTGCGATGAGTAAGTTTTAGTGGGGTCATGGCTAACCTTTACTGATAATTTTATGATTATTTTTGTTTTCCTTTTCTGGTTTTTAGGAATTGCGAAGTTTCCGGTCTGAACTTGCTCTGGATCAGCGAATCAGGCCGAAGCTCGATAATCCTGACCCAGCATCGCAAAACCCCCCAATGGTTAAGTATTTTGGCCTGTGGTGAGGATCGAATCACGGAGTTTAATCCTGGTCTAAGGGAGTCACCTAGTGGTTAGATAAAGGGGAATTTTTGACCATGTGTCTCCTAAAATTGAGATCCTTTTTTAAGAGGACGAACCAGAAAATGTGCGGCCTGTCTGGGTCTCACATTTTCCAACGAACCTGTCTGGGTTCGATTCGTCTCCCCATCCCGTTTCTCCACCGACCACGGAGGGCAGGAGAGAAACCGGAGGGGATGAGGATCTTATCTAATTTGTGGGCCCATTTGTTCAGGATCCTGTGCATAGAACAGTATGTCTAGTCCGATGGCTCTGGCCAAGGTTAGGTTAGGGAAAATTACAACATCTCCCCCCAAGCCAGAACTCGTCTGGAATGGTTTGAAGTAGGGAGAATGAGGAGGGGCACTGGCCGACGCCTGTCAGACTATACTGTGTCGCCTGTGATTGGCTCCCGTCTAGGAGCAATGCCTTTTTTGGCTTATGGGCAAGGTGAGTAGCTTTTTTTATCTTTTGGTTTTGTTGTTTTAAGAAACTTCTGTCTTTATGTTTCCATCAATTATGAACACTGGGGTAAAGTTTGTTATAATCCGTTCTTTTCGGTTTGGTTAGTCTGATGGGTAAGTTTTACTGATGAAAGTGATTGTTCTTGTTTCCTTTCCTGGTTTTTAGGAATTGCAAAGTTTCCAATCTGAACTTGCTCTGGACCAGCGAACCAAGCCGAAGCCCGATAATCCTGATCCAGCATTGCAATCCTCCCATAGGTGGAGTATTTTGGTATGTGGTAAAAGGTCAGGGAATTTGAAGTCTATGTAACAGGTCAGGGAATTTGAAGTCTACGTAAAAGGTGATTAAATGATTGAAAGGGTGATTATCGAGGTGTCAACTTAGATGGACTATATCTCTGTGTTGAGTTGGGCTATAGTGTTGATATTCGCGTCAAAGAAGGGTGAGGATAGGGCCTATTGAACGTGCCCCCGTGTGAGACTCTAGCGCCCCCTTAGGCCGCGATGTGTGGCTTGATAGGAAATGGTGCATTTAGTAAGGAAAGGTCCCAGAAGTTCAGGGTTTTATGGTGTGACAGGTATTACAGAGAGATGTTATGAGGTTGAGTTTGGCCTTGGTGCGTGCTTTCTTTTCCGAGATATAGGCGTTTTAATAGAAAAAGTGCTTTTATAAAAACGGACGCATACTTTGAAGGAAAGGTCCGAGTTGATTGGGTTTGGGGTGGTCAGGAGTGGTGATTAGGACGGTACTTTTGGTCTTTGTCCCGATACGGTAATATCTTTCGTTAATGAAATACGACAACTTCCTGTCTGGCTTTAAGGGTTAAAATCTTGGTCAAGAATTGGGTTTGTGGGTGGAGTTTGTGTGTGGGTTGTTAGTCACCCTGTCCTAGATAATATTAGTTGTATGGGTTGAATTAGGAGTTTGCTTTTGGGATTTTTTTGGTTAATTGGTTACTTGACGCGCAAGTATAGCCTATATGGTTTTTTACAATGGGTATTGTAAGAGTAGGGCTTATATTGGTATCTATTTTTTTGTCTAATGGAATTTTGAATTTAGGGTTTTGGTCGATAGGGTTGATGCGAGTGGGTTTGTGTCGGGTAGGATTAGGGAAGGAGTAAGGGCTAGGTTAGTACCTAATTTTTTGTCTAATGGATTTTCTAATTAGGGTTGATGCGAGTAGGTTTGTGGTGGGTAGGTTTAGGGTAGGAGTAGGAGCTACGTTAGTGTCTATGGAGTTTTGAATTAAGGTTGTCGTCAATAGGGTTGATGCCAGTGGGTTTGTGTTGGGTAGGATTAGGGTAGGAGCAAGGGCTAGGTTAGTATCTAATTTTTTTGTCTAATGGATTTTCTAATTAGGGTTGATGCGAGTAGGTTTGTGATGGGTAGGTTTAGGGTAGGAGTAGGAGCTACGTTAGTGTCTATTAAGGTTTTTGTCAATAAGGTTGATGCCAGTGGGTTTGTGACAGGTAGGATTAGGGTAGGAGTAAGGGCTAGGTTAATATCTATTTTTTTGTCTGATGGATTTTCAAATTAGGGTTAATGCAAACTGGTTTGTGATGGGTAGGATTAGGGTAGGAGTAGGGACTACGTTAGTATCTATTTTTTTGTCTAGTGAAGTTTGGAGTTAAGGTTTTTGTCGATAGGGTTGATGCGAGTGGGTCTGTGATGGGTAGGGTTAGGGTAGGAGTAAGGGTTAGGTTAGCCTCTATTTTTTGTCCAATGAAGTTTGAAATTAGGGTTAATGCGAGTGGGTTTGTGATGGGTAGGATTAGGGTAGGAGTAAGGGTTACATTAGTATCTATTTTTGTCAAAATTAGGGTTTTAGTGGATGGGGTTGATACAAGTGGGTCTGTGATGGGTAGGGTTAGGGTTGGAATAAGTTACGTTAAAATATCTATTTTTGTTTTGTGGAGTTTCACATTAGGGTTTTAGTCGGTAGGGTTAATGCCAATAGGTTTTGTGATGGGTAGGGTTAGTGTAGGAGTGGGGGTAGTTCTATATTTTATGGTTTTTTGAAAAGCGTTTTCTGGTCAAAAGATGCCTTAGTGGGTAAGTTTTTTTGGTGTAAAAAAATGGGTTTGGTAGGGTTGATGCGAGTGGATTTGTGATGGCTAGAGTTAGTGTGGGAGTGTGGGTAATGATAGTGTATTGCTTTGAGATTCTTACTCCCTCAAGTGAGATGTCTGAGGGAAATGTTTGAGACACATCTTCAGTAGCGTACCTCAGTATCATCGGGTGTTTCGGCTCTTTAAACACTAGACACCCTCCTCTGAGGCGGCCCGTCTGGGGGATCAGTCCCAAACGTGTGTCTCCAGCCCAATTGCTATGTTTTTTCTAAAAAGAACCACAATTGTTTTTTGGGTTCTAATGTATGGTGAACTAATCCTGATCTTTTAGGTAGATGTCAGTGGTTTGTTTGTAGTATTTTTTTGGTAGGCCAAGGTTAGTGTGTTGGTTGGGGTTGGGATGGGGTGGGGGGTCAGGGTCGGAGGAAGGGGTATGGGTTCGAGGAAATCTATGTGTATCGGGAAGTGGACTCCACGAGTCAAGTAGGAATGTATTTTTTGAGTTGAACAACTCAAAGTCCAGCAATGAAGACAAGCAAAAAGTAGCTGGGAAGAAACATGTCAGTGTGTTGGATGTTGGTTGCACAATGTGCTGTTGCGTGAGTGGCAATAGTCACCGTAAAAAATTGGGCTCCAATTAAGGCCCATCGCCCTAGGCCACCCGACCGGGTGTTACCCCGGGAAGGCTGGATACTTACCACTCCCCCAAGTGACCCTTTGTTATCACCGTTAGGTTACCCAGGTCACCCGAGAAGAGTCTGTGACTAAAAGGTCTCTTCTTGGGGCTAACTCCGATCCATCGGAAGAGGTCCCGCAATGCTCGTTAAGAGCCCCACAGGGAACACTCTCCGATTTCCCAGAGCTGGATCCAAGGGCACCGAGAGAGCCCACCGGCCGCAACCATGTTACAGCCGAATGGACTAACCGGTCTCCCCCGGGTCCTGTGCCCAAATCAGCCAAGTTCTTAGGGAACTTAGGGATCCAGGGTCCGCGACGATCAGATCGTCCTTCCCCCTTAGCCCCTGCTGATTTTGGTGGGGCCTTCCCCGGCTAATCCGGGGAGTGGGAACCCCCCCGTGTCCCCCAGAGGCAGGGCCTCCAGAAGGGCACCAAGGGATCCCTTGCCCAAATCAGCTGGGTCCCGTGGGACCCAGGGGGAAAAAAGGCAGACAGCGAACGGATCACCGCCGCCCAACTCCCCCTTGCTGATTTAGCCCCTAAAGATCACCCAAGCCGAAACCCAAGGCCCCCACCGGACACGAGATTCCCATCCTCGTGAACCGATAGGTACCCGGGAGTCCCCAGGGTCGAGAGATTCCCAATCCTCTCGGCCCCAAGACCCCGAAGGCCCTTCCACCCAGGGATAGCCAAAACTTACTTTCAGCCTCCCCAGGTCTCCAGACCCCCAGAGTGCCGGGAGACCCTTCAAAGGACCCCCCGAAAGCCACAGAGACACCACAGCCCTGGGGCAGATAGCGAAGTCAATCGCCACCACCCCCGGCCGCCGAGCTCAACGGCCCAGGGAGCCCCCCGAATGGGGCAAACCTGACCTCCCCATTCACCATAATAAATGAATGGATTTTTAAGGGGCCAGGTCGAGGGTCAGACTGGCGGATGAGCCCCGAAGAGCCCATCAAGCTTCTACCAGCCTTTCCCCCTAAGGCGCAAGCTAGAACCAAACCGACATCATCCTTACCAAGGACAACCGTTGGGAGCCTGAACCCTAAAAAAAGCGGTTAAGTTTTCCGCAGTGTCATGTATAGAGCGTGTTGTTTGCAAGAGGGTTAGTTTTATAGGTTATTACCCATAAGGCATCTTGTGTCACCGCGGATAGAAAAGGTGTTCCGTTGAGTCGCTGTATTGTGGTTTTTAAGTTTAAATCACGAGATTCATGAAAGTTGACGGTAAAAGTCAATCCATGAAATACTCACAAACGTTTATTCGTGAATAATGATTCATGATTGGTTGACGGTAAAAGTTGACTCATGAATTGTTTGTCGATGAAAGTCGATGATTGAAGAATGATTCATGAAGGGTTGATGGTAAGCGTCAATCCCTGAATCATCTTTGATAAACGAAAAACGATTTTTGAAAGTTAAAAGGTAAAAAACAACTCCTGTATTTGTGGATTTCGCATATCATTAAAAAAGGCTCTAAATTGTGAACAAATCTCTTCGGTAAACGCTGTTTATCCCTTCTTTAAAAGAAAAGATGATTGATTTTTTATTTTTAGAAGGTGTACTTTCAGGATGATAAGTTTTTATAAGTTATTTCCCAGAAGGCATTTTGTGTCACCGTGGATAGAAAAGGTGTTCCGCTGAGTCACTCTGTCTTGGTTTTTTAGTTCAAATAATGGTTACGACATTCATGAAAGGTTGACGGTAAAAGTCAATACATGAATTGCATGAACATGTGTTCGTGAATAGCGATTCATGAAAAGTCGACGGTAAAAGTTGACCCATGAATTGTTGTCGACGAAAGTCGATGGTTGAAGAACAATTCATGAAAAGGCGATCGTAAAGGTCGACCTCTGAATTGTCTTTAAGCGAAAAACGATTCCTGAAAGGTTGACGGTAAAAGTCGGCTCATGGATTGTTGGCGATGAGTGTCATTTTTCGGATCACGATGGCGAATCCCATTTATCGAAATTTGACAACGCATGTCGTTTATCGTACCCTTAAAGAAACAGTAAACTAAGTTTTCCGTAGTTTTGTGTTTAGAGTGTGTGGTTTGCAAGATGGTAGGTTTTTAGATTAAGGGGTAGGTTGTGGGGGGGTGGATAGGTTAAGGGGTGGAGTGGAGTGGGGTGGGTAGGTTAAGGGGTAGTTTAATAGTGAACGGGGATTTTTTGATCATGTATCTCCTAAAATTTGAGAGGGATCATGTGCATGGAACAGTATGTCTAGTCCGATGACTCTGGTTACACATGTCGCCTGTGATTGGTTCCCGTTAAGAGCAGTGCCTTTTTTTAGCTTATGGGTCAGGTGGGTGGTGTATTGATTTATTTTATACCCTTTTGTTAATTTATGAAAGTTCAGGAGAGAAAACCGGAGGGGATGAGGATCTTCTATCTAATTTGTGGGCCCATTTGTACTGGATCATGTGCATGGGACAGTATGTCTTAGTCTGATGACTCTGGTTGCGCATGCCAGACTATACTGTTGTCGCCTGTGATTGGCTCCCGTTAGGAGCAGTGCCTTTTTTGGGGGCTTTTGGGTCAGGTGGGTGGCGTATAATTTTTTTAATATATATATATATATATATCCTTTTGTTAATTTATGAAACTTCTGTGGGTTTTGTCTTATTCAGTTAGGTGTAAGGCTATAGAAGTAGGTGTGGTTTTTGTTATCCGTTTCGTTCGGTTGGGTTAGTTCGATGAGTAAGTTTTAGTGGGGTCATGGCTAACCTTTACTAATAATTTTATGATTATTTTTGTTTCCCTTTCTGGTTTTTAGGAATTGCGAAGTTTCCGGTCTGAACTTGCTCTGGATCAGCGAATCAGGCCGAAGCTCGATAATCCTGACCCAGCATCGCAAAACCCCCCAATGGTTAAGTATTTTGGCCTGTGGTGAGGATCGAATCACGGAGTTTAATCCTGGTCTAAGGGAGTCACCTAGTGGTTAGATAAAGGGGAATTTCTGACCATGTGTCTCCTAAAATTGAGATCCTTTTTTAAGAGGACGAACCAGAAAATGTGCGGCCTGTCTGGGTCTCACATTTTCCAATGAACCTGTCTGGGTTCGATTCGTCTCCCCATCCCGTTTCTCTACCAACCACGGAGGGCAGGAGAGAAACCGGAGGGGATGAGGATCTTCTATCTAATTTGTGGGCCCATTTGTACCGGATCATGTGCATGGGACAGTATGTCTTAGTCTGATGACTCTGGTTGCGCATGCCAGACTATACTGTTGTCGCCTGTGATTGGCTCCCGTTAGGAGCAGTGCCTTTTTTTGGGCTTTTGGGTCAGGTGGGTGGCGTATAATTTTCTAAATATATATATATCCTTTTGTTAATTTATGAAACTTCTGTGGTTTTTGTCTTATTCAGTTAGGTGGAAGGTTATAAAAGTAGGTGTGGTTTTTGTTATCCGTTTCGTTCGGTTGGGTTAGTGCGATGAGTAAGTTTTAGTGGGGTCATGGCTAACCTTTACTGATAATTTTATGATTATTTTTGTTTTCCTTTTCTGGTTTTTAGGAATTGCGAAGTTTCCGGTCTGAACTTGCTCTGGATCAGCGAATCAGGCCGAAGCTCGATAATCCTGACCCAGCATCGCAAAACCCCCCAATGGTTAAGTATTTTGGCCTGTGGTGAGGATCGAATCACGGAGTTTAATCCTGGTCTAAGGGAGTCACCTAGTGGTTAGATAAAGGGGAATTTTTGACCATGTGTCTCCTAAAATTGAGATCCTTTTTTAAGAGGACGAACCAGAAAATGTGCGGCCTGTCTGGGTCTCACATTTTCCAACGAACCTGTCTGGGTTCGATTCGTCTCCCCATCCCGTTTCTCCACCGACCACGGAGGGCAGGAGAGAAACCGGAGGGGATGAGGATCTTATCTAATTTGTGGGCCCATTTGTTCAGGATCCTGTGCATAGAACAGTATGTCTAGTCCGATGGCTCTGGCCAAGGTTAGGTTAGGGAAAATTACAACATCTCCCCCCAAGCCAGAACTCGTCTGGAATGGTTTGAAGTAGGGAGAATGAGGAGGGGCACTGGCCGACGCCTGTCAGACTATACTGTGTCGCCTGTGATTGGCTCCCGTCTAGGAGCAATGCCTTTTTTGGCTTATGGGCAAGGTGAGTAGCTTTTTTTATCTTTTGGTTTTGTTGTTTTAAGAAACTTCTGTCTTTATGTTTCCATCAATTATGAACACTGGGGTAAAGTTTGTTATAATCCGTTCTTTTCGGTTTGGTTAGTCTGATGGGTAAGTTTTACTGATGAAAGTGATTGTTCTTGTTTCCTTTCCTGGTTTTTAGGAATTGCAAAGTTTCCAATCTGAACTTGCTCTGGACCAGCGAACCAAGCCGAAGCCCGATAATCCTGATCCAGCATTGCAATCCTCCCATAGGTGGAGTATTTTGGTATGTGGTAAAAGGTCAGGGAATTTGAAGTCTATGTAACAGGTCAGGGAATTTGAAGTCTACGTAATAGGTGATTAAATGATTGAAAGGGTGATTATCGAGGTGTCAACTTAGATGGACTATATCTCTGTGTTGAGTTGGGCTATAGTGTTGATATTCGCGTCAAAGAAGGGTGAGGATAGGGCCTATTGAACGTGCCCCCGTGTGAGACTCTAGCGCCCCCTTAGGCCGCGATGTGTGGCTTGATAGGAAATGGTGCATTTAGTAAGGAAAGGTCCCAGAAGTTCAGGGTTTTATGGTGTGACAGGTATTACAGAGAGATGTTATGAGGTTGAGTTTGGCCTTGGTGCGTGCTTTCTTTTCCGAGATATAGGCGTTTTAATAGAAAAAGTGCTTTTATAAAAACGGACGCATACTTTGAAGGAAAGGTCCGAGTTGATTGGGTTTGGGGTGGTCAGGAGTGGTGATTAGGACGGTACTTTTGGTCTTTGTCCCGATACGGTAATATCTTTCGTTAATGAAATACGACAACTTCCTGTCTGGCTTTAAGGGTTAAAATCTTGGTCAAGAATTGGGTTTGTGGGTGGAGTTTGTGTGTGGGTTGTTAGTCACCCTGTCCTAGATAATATTAGTTGTATGGGTTGAATTAGGAGTTTGCTTTTGGGATTTTTTTGGTTAATTGGTTACTTGACGCGCAAGTATAGCCTATATGGTTTTTTACAATGGGTATTGTAAGAGTAGGGCTTATATTGGTATCTATTTTTTTGTCTAATGGAATTTTGAATTTAGGGTTTTGGTCGATAGGGTTGATGCGAGTGGGTTTGTGTCGGGTAGGATTAGGGAAGGAGTAAGGGCTAGGTTAGTACCTAATTTTTTGTCTAATGGATTTTCTAATTAGGGTTGATGCGAGTAGGTTTGTGGTGGGTAGGTTTAGGGTAGGAGTAGGAGCTACGTTAGTGTCTATGGAGTTTTGAATTAAGGTTGTCGTCAATAGGGTTGATGCCAGTGGGTTTGTGTTGGGTAGGATTAGGGTAGGAGCAAGGGCTAGGTTAGTATCTAATTTTTTTGTCTAATGGATTTTCTAATTAGGGTTGATGCGAGTAGGTTTGTGATGGGTAGGTTTAGGGTAGGAGTAGGAGCTACGTTAGTGTCTATTAAGGTTTTTGTCAATAAGGTTGATGCCAGTGGGTTTGTGACAGGTAGGATTAGGGTAGGAGTAAGGGCTAGGTTAATATCTATTTTTTTGTCTGATGGATTTTCAAATTAGGGTTAATGCAAACTGGTTTGTGATGGGTAGGATTAGGGTAGGAGTAGGGACTACGTTAGTATCTATTTTTTTGTCTAGTGAAGTTTGGAGTTAAGGTTTTTGTCGATAGGGTTGATGCGAGTGGGTCTGTGATGGGTAGGGTTAGGGTAGGAGTAAGGGTTAGGTTAGCCTCTATTTTTTGTCCAATGAAGTTTGAAATTAGGGTTAATGCGAGTGGGTTTGTGATGGGTAGGATTAGGGTAGGAGTAAGGGTTACATTAGTATCTATTTTTGTCAAAATTAGGGTTTTAGTGGATGGGGTTGATACAAGTGGGTCTGTGATGGGTAGGGTTAGGGTTGGAATAAGTTACGTTAAAATATCTATTTTTGTTTTGTGGAGTTTCACATTAGGGTTTTAGTCGGTAGGGTTAATGCCAATAGGTTTTGTGATGGGTAGGGTTAGTGTAGGAGTGGGGGTAGTTCTATATTTTATGGTTTTTTGAAAAGCGTTTTCTGGTCAAAAGATGCCTTAGTGGGTAAGTTTTTTTGGTGTAAAAAAATGGGTTTGGTAGGGTTGATGCGAGTGGATTTGTGATGGCTAGAGTTAGTGTGGGAGTGTGGGTAATGATAGTGTATTGCTTTGAGATTCTTACTCCCTCAAGTGAGATGTCTGAGGGAAATGTTTGAGACACATCTTCAGTAGCGTACCTCAGTATCATCGGGTGTTTCGGCTCTTTAAACACTAGACACCCTCCTCTGAGGCGGCCCGTCTGGGGGATCAGTCCCAAACGTGTGTCTCCAGCCCAATTGCTATGTTTTTTCTAAAAAGAACCACAATTGTTTTTTGGGTTCTAATGTATGGTGAACTAATCCTGATCTTTTAGGTAGATGTCAGTGGTTTGTTTGTAGTATTTTTTTGGTAGGCCAAGGTTAGTGTGTTGGTTGGGGTTGGGATGGGGTGGGGGGTCAGGGTCGGAGGAAGGGGTATGGGTTCGAGGAAATCTATGTGTATCGGGAAGTGGACTCCACGAGTCAAGTAGGAATGTATTTTTTGAGTTGAACAACTCAAAGTCCAGCAATGAAGACAAGCAAAAAGTAGCTGGGAAGAAACATGTCAGTGTGTTGGATGTTGGTTGCACAATGTGCTGTTGCGTGAGTGGCAATAGTCACCGTAAAAAATTGGGCTCCAATTAAGGCCCATCGCCCTAGGCCACCCGACCGGGTGTTACCCCGGGAAGGCTGGATACTTACCACTCCCCCAAGTGACCCTTTGTTATCACCGTTAGGTTACCCAGGTCACCCGAGAAGAGTCTGTGACTAAAAGGTCTCTTCTTGGGGCTAACTCCGATCCATCGGAAGAGGTCCCGCAATGCTCGTTAAGAGCCCCACAGGGAACACTCTCCGATTTCCCAGAGCTGGATCCAAGGGCACCGAGAGAGCCCACCGGCCGCAACCATGTTACAGCCGAATGGACTAACCGGTCTCCCCCGGGTCCTGTGCCCAAATCAGCCAAGTTCTTAGGGAACTTAGGGATCCAGGGTCCGCGACGATCAGATCGTCCTTCCCCCTTAGCCCCTGCTGATTTTGGTGGGGCCTTCCCCGGCTAATCCGGGGAGTGGGAACCCCCCCGTGTCCCCCAGAGGCAGGGCCTCCAGAAGGGCACCAAGGGATCCCTTGCCCAAATCAGCTGGGTCCCGTGGGACCCAGGGGGAAAAAAGGCAGACAGCGAACGGATCACCGCCGCCCAACTCCCCCTTGCTGATTTAGCCCCTAAAGATCACCCAAGCCGAAACCCAAGGCCCCCACCGGACACGAGATTCCCATCCTCGTGAACCGATAGGTACCCGGGAGTCCCCAGGGTCGAGAGATTCCCAATCCTCTCGGCCCCAAGACCCCGAAGGCCCTTCCACCCAGGGATAGCCAAAACTTACTTTCAGCCTCCCCAGGTCTCCAGACCCCCAGAGTGCCGGGAGACCCTTCAAAGGACCCCCCGAAAGCCACAGAGACACCACAGCCCTGGGGCAGATAGCGAAGTCAATCGCCACCACCCCCGGCCGCCGAGCTCAACGGCCCAGGGAGCCCCCCGAATGGGGCAAACCTGACCTCCCCATTCACCATAATAAATGAATGGATTTTTAAGGGGCCAGGTCGAGGGTCAGACTGGCGGATGAGCCCCGAAGAGCCCATCAAGCTTCTACCAGCCTTTCCCCCTAAGGCGCAAGCTAGAACCAAACCGACATCATCCTTACCAAGGACAACCGTTGGGAGCCTGAACCCTAAAAAAAGCGGTTAAGTTTTCCGCAGTGTCATGTATAGAGCGTGTTGTTTGCAAGAGGGTTAGTTTTATAGGTTATTACCCATAAGGCATCTTGTGTCACCGCGGATAGAAAAGGTGTTCCGTTGAGTCGCTGTATTGTGGTTTTTAAGTTTAAATCACGAGATTCATGAAAGTTGACGGTAAAAGTCAATCCATGAAATACTCACAAACGTTTATTCGTGAATAATGATTCATGATTGGTTGACGGTAAAAGTTGACTCATGAATTGTTTGTCGATGAAAGTCGATGATTGAAGAATGATTCATGAAGGGTTGATGGTAAGCGTCAATCCCTGAATCATCTTTGATAAACGAAAAACGATTTTTGAAAGTTAAAAGGTAAAAAACAACTCCTGTATTTGTGGATTTCGCATATCATTAAAAAAGGCTCTAAATTGTGAACAAATCTCTTCGGTAAACGCTGTTTATCCCTTCTTTAAAAGAAAAGATGATTGATTTTTTATTTTTAGAAGGTGTACTTTCAGGATGATAAGTTTTTATAAGTTATTTCCCAGAAGGCATTTTGTGTCACCGTGGATAGAAAAGGTGTTCCGCTGAGTCACTCTGTCTTGGTTTTTTAGTTCAAATAATGGTTACGACATTCATGAAAGGTTGACGGTAAAAGTCAATACATGAATTGCATGAACATGTGTTCGTGAATAGCGATTCATGAAAAGTCGACGGTAAAAGTTGACCCATGAATTGTTGTCGACGAAAGTCGATGGTTGAAGAACAATTCATGAAAAGGCGATCGTAAAGGTCGACCTCTGAATTGTCTTTAAGCGAAAAACGATTCCTGAAAGGTTGACGGTAAAAGTCGGCTCATGGATTGTTGGCGATGAGTGTCATTTTTCGGATCACGATGGCGAATCCCATTTATCGAAATTTGACAACGCATGTCGTTTATCGTACCCTTAAAGAAACAGTAAACTAAGTTTTCCGTAGTTTTGTGTTTAGAGTGTGTGGTTTGCAAGATGGTAGGTTTTTAGATTAAGGGGTAGGTTGTGGGGGGGTGGATAGGTTAAGGGGTGGAGTGGAGTGGGGTGGGTAGGTTAAGGGGTAGTTTAATAGTGAACGGGGATTTTTTGATCATGTATCTCCTAAAATTTGAGAGGGATCATGTGCATGGAACAGTATGTCTAGTCCGATGACTCTGGTTACACATGTCGCCTGTGATTGGTTCCCGTTAAGAGCAGTGCCTTTTTTTAGCTTATGGGTCAGGTGGGTGGTGTATTGATTTATTTTATACCCTTTTGTTAATTTATGAAAGTTCAGGAGAGAAAACCGGAGGGGATGAGGATCTTCTATCTAATTTGTGGGCCCATTTGTACTGGATCATGTGCATGGGACAGTATGTCTTAGTCTGATGACTCTGGTTGCGCATGCCAGACTATACTGTTGTCGCCTGTGATTGGCTCCCGTTAGGAGCAGTGCCTTTTTTGGGGGCTTTTGGGTCAGGTGGGTGGCGTATAATTTTTTTAATATATATATATATATATATCCTTTTGTTAATTTATGAAACTTCTGTGGGTTTTGTCTTATTCAGTTAGGTGTAAGGCTATAGAAGTAGGTGTGGTTTTTGTTATCCGTTTCGTTCGGTTGGGTTAGTTCGATGAGTAAGTTTTAGTGGGGTCATGGCTAACCTTTACTAATAATTTTATGATTATTTTTGTTTCCCTTTCTGGTTTTTAGGAATTGCGAAGTTTCCGGTCTGAACTTGCTCTGGATCAGCGAATCAGGCCGAAGCTCGATAATCCTGACCCAGCATCGCAAAACCCCCCAATGGTTAAGTATTTTGGCCTGTGGTGAGGATCGAATCACGGAGTTTAATCCTGGTCTAAGGGAGTCACCTAGTGGTTAGATAAAGGGGAATTTCTGACCATGTGTCTCCTAAAATTGAGATCCTTTTTTAAGAGGACGAACCAGAAAATGTGCGGCCTGTCTGGGTCTCACATTTTCCAATGAACCTGTCTGGGTTCGATTCGTCTCCCCATCCCGTTTCTCTACCAACCACGGAGGGCAGGAGAGAAACCGGAGGGGATGAGGATCTTCTATCTAATTTGTGGGCCCATTTGTACCGGATCATGTGCATGGGACAGTATGTCTTAGTCTGATGACTCTGGTTGCGCATGCCAGACTATACTGTTGTCGCCTGTGATTGGCTCCCGTTAGGAGCAGTGCCTTTTTTTGGGCTTTTGGGTCAGGTGGGTGGCGTATAATTTTCTAAATATATATATATCCTTTTGTTAATTTATGAAACTTCTGTGGTTTTTGTCTTATTCAGTTAGGTGGAAGGTTATAAAAGTAGGTGTGGTTTTTGTTATCCGTTTCGTTCGGTTGGGTTAGTGCGATGAGTAAGTTTTAGTGGGGTCATGGCTAACCTTTACTGATAATTTTATGATTATTTTTGTTTTCCTTTTCTGGTTTTTAGGAATTGCGAAGTTTCCGGTCTGAACTTGCTCTGGATCAGCGAATCAGGCCGAAGCTCGATAATCCTGACCCAGCATCGCAAAACCCCCCAATGGTTAAGTATTTTGGCCTGTGGTGAGGATCGAATCACGGAGTTTAATCCTGGTCTAAGGGAGTCACCTAGTGGTTAGATAAAGGGGAATTTTTGACCATGTGTCTCCTAAAATTGAGATCCTTTTTTAAGAGGACGAACCAGAAAATGTGCGGCCTGTCTGGGTCTCACATTTTCCAACGAACCTGTCTGGGTTCGATTCGTCTCCCCATCCCGTTTCTCCACCGACCACGGAGGGCAGGAGAGAAACCGGAGGGGATGAGGATCTTATCTAATTTGTGGGCCCATTTGTTCAGGATCCTGTGCATAGAACAGTATGTCTAGTCCGATGGCTCTGGCCAAGGTTAGGTTAGGGAAAATTACAACATCTCCCCCCAAGCCAGAACTCGTCTGGAATGGTTTGAAGTAGGGAGAATGAGGAGGGGCACTGGCCGACGCCTGTCAGACTATACTGTGTCGCCTGTGATTGGCTCCCGTCTAGGAGCAATGCCTTTTTTGGCTTATGGGCAAGGTGAGTAGCTTTTTTTATCTTTTGGTTTTGTTGTTTTAAGAAACTTCTGTCTTTATGTTTCCATCAATTATGAACACTGGGGTAAAGTTTGTTATAATCCGTTCTTTTCGGTTTGGTTAGTCTGATGGGTAAGTTTTACTGATGAAAGTGATTGTTCTTGTTTCCTTTCCTGGTTTTTAGGAATTGCAAAGTTTCCAATCTGAACTTGCTCTGGACCAGCGAACCAAGCCGAAGCCCGATAATCCTGATCCAGCATTGCAATCCTCCCATAGGTGGAGTATTTTGGTATGTGGTAAAAGGTCAGGGAATTTGAAGTCTATGTAACAGGTCAGGGAATTTGAAGTCTACGTAAAAGGTGATTAAATGATTGAAAGGGTGATTATCGAGGTGTCAACTTAGATGGACTATATCTCTGTGTTGAGTTGGGCTATAGTGTTGATATTCGCGTCAAAGAAGGGTGAGGATAGGGCCTATTGAACGTGCCCCCGTGTGAGACTCTAGCGCCCCCTTAGGCCGCGATGTGTGGCTTGATAGGAAATGGTGCATTTAGTAAGGAAAGGTCCCAGAAGTTCAGGGTTTTATGGTGTGACAGGTATTACAGAGAGATGTTATGAGGTTGAGTTTGGCCTTGGTGCGTGCTTTCTTTTCCGAGATATAGGCGTTTTAATAGAAAAAGTGCTTTTATAAAAACGGACGCATACTTTGAAGGAAAGGTCCGAGTTGATTGGGTTTGGGGTGGTCAGGAGTGGTGATTAGGACGGTACTTTTGGTCTTTGTCCCGATACGGTAATATCTTTCGTTAATGAAATACGACAACTTCCTGTCTGGCTTTAAGGGTTAAAATCTTGGTCAAGAATTGGGTTTGTGGGTGGAGTTTGTGTGTGGGTTGTTAGTCACCCTGTCCTAGATAATATTAGTTGTATGGGTTGAATTAGGAGTTTGCTTTTGGGATTTTTTTGGTTAATTGGTTACTTGACGCGCAAGTATAGCCTATATGGTTTTTTACAATGGGTATTGTAAGAGTAGGGCTTATATTGGTATCTATTTTTTTGTCTAATGGAATTTTGAATTTAGGGTTTTGGTCGATAGGGTTGATGCGAGTGGGTTTGTGTCGGGTAGGATTAGGGAAGGAGTAAGGGCTAGGTTAGTACCTAATTTTTTGTCTAATGGATTTTCTAATTAGGGTTGATGCGAGTAGGTTTGTGGTGGGTAGGTTTAGGGTAGGAGTAGGAGCTACGTTAGTGTCTATGGAGTTTTGAATTAAGGTTGTCGTCAATAGGGTTGATGCCAGTGGGTTTGTGTTGGGTAGGATTAGGGTAGGAGCAAGGGCTAGGTTAGTATCTAATTTTTTTGTCTAATGGATTTTCTAATTAGGGTTGATGCGAGTAGGTTTGTGATGGGTAGGTTTAGGGTAGGAGTAGGAGCTACGTTAGTGTCTATTAAGGTTTTTGTCAATAAGGTTGATGCCAGTGGGTTTGTGACAGGTAGGATTAGGGTAGGAGTAAGGGCTAGGTTAATATCTATTTTTTTGTCTGATGGATTTTCAAATTAGGGTTAATGCAAACTGGTTTGTGATGGGTAGGATTAGGGTAGGAGTAGGGACTACGTTAGTATCTATTTTTTTGTCTAGTGAAGTTTGGAGTTAAGGTTTTTGTCGATAGGGTTGATGCGAGTGGGTCTGTGATGGGTAGGGTTAGGGTAGGAGTAAGGGTTAGGTTAGCCTCTATTTTTTGTCCAATGAAGTTTGAAATTAGGGTTAATGCGAGTGGGTTTGTGATGGGTAGGATTAGGGTAGGAGTAAGGGTTACATTAGTATCTATTTTTGTCAAAATTAGGGTTTTAGTGGATGGGGTTGATACAAGTGGGTCTGTGATGGGTAGGGTTAGGGTTGGAATAAGTTACGTTAAAATATCTATTTTTGTTTTGTGGAGTTTCACATTAGGGTTTTAGTCGGTAGGGTTAATGCCAATAGGTTTTGTGATGGGTAGGGTTAGTGTAGGAGTGGGGGTAGTTCTATATTTTATGGTTTTTTGAAAAGCGTTTTCTGGTCAAAAGATGCCTTAGTGGGTAAGTTTTTTTGGTGTAAAAAAATGGGTTTGGTAGGGTTGATGCGAGTGGATTTGTGATGGCTAGAGTTAGTGTGGGAGTGTGGGTAATGATAGTGTATTGCTTTGAGATTCTTACTCCCTCAAGTGAGATGTCTGAGGGAAATGTTTGAGACACATCTTCAGTAGCGTACCTCAGTATCATCGGGTGTTTCGGCTCTTTAAACACTAGACACCCTCCTCTGAGGCGGCCCGTCTGGGGGATCAGTCCCAAACGTGTGTCTCCAGCCCAATTGCTATGTTTTTTCTAAAAAGAACCACAATTGTTTTTTGGGTTCTAATGTATGGTGAACTAATCCTGATCTTTTAGGTAGATGTCAGTGGTTTGTTTGTAGTATTTTTTTGGTAGGCCAAGGTTAGTGTGTTGGTTGGGGTTGGGATGGGGTGGGGGGTCAGGGTCGGAGGAAGGGGTATGGGTTCGAGGAAATCTATGTGTATCGGGAAGTGGACTCCACGAGTCAAGTAGGAATGTATTTTTTGAGTTGAACAACTCAAAGTCCAGCAATGAAGACAAGCAAAAAGTAGCTGGGAAGAAACATGTCAGTGTGTTGGATGTTGGTTGCACAATGTGCTGTTGCGTGAGTGGCAATAGTCACCGTAAAAAATTGGGCTCCAATTAAGGCCCATCGCCCTAGGCCACCCGACCGGGTGTTACCCCGGGAAGGCTGGATACTTACCACTCCCCCAAGTGACCCTTTGTTATCACCGTTAGGTTACCCAGGTCACCCGAGAAGAGTCTGTGACTAAAAGGTCTCTTCTTGGGGCTAACTCCGATCCATCGGAAGAGGTCCCGCAATGCTCGTTAAGAGCCCCACAGGGAACACTCTCCGATTTCCCAGAGCTGGATCCAAGGGCACCGAGAGAGCCCACCGGCCGCAACCATGTTACAGCCGAATGGACTAACCGGTCTCCCCCGGGTCCTGTGCCCAAATCAGCCAAGTTCTTAGGGAACTTAGGGATCCAGGGTCCGCGACGATCAGATCGTCCTTCCCCCTTAGCCCCTGCTGATTTTGGTGGGGCCTTCCCCGGCTAATCCGGGGAGTGGGAACCCCCCCGTGTCCCCCAGAGGCAGGGCCTCCAGAAGGGCACCAAGGGATCCCTTGCCCAAATCAGCTGGGTCCCGTGGGACCCAGGGGGAAAAAAGGCAGACAGCGAACGGATCACCGCCGCCCAACTCCCCCTTGCTGATTTAGCCCCTAAAGATCACCCAAGCCGAAACCCAAGGCCCCCACCGGACACGAGATTCCCATCCTCGTGAACCGATAGGTACCCGGGAGTCCCCAGGGTCGAGAGATTCCCAATCCTCTCGGCCCCAAGACCCCGAAGGCCCTTCCACCCAGGGATAGCCAAAACTTACTTTCAGCCTCCCCAGGTCTCCAGACCCCCAGAGTGCCGGGAGACCCTTCAAAGGACCCCCCGAAAGCCACAGAGACACCACAGCCCTGGGGCAGATAGCGAAGTCAATCGCCACCACCCCCGGCCGCCGAGCTCAACGGCCCAGGGAGCCCCCCGAATGGGGCAAACCTGACCTCCCCATTCACCATAATAAATGAATGGATTTTTAAGGGGCCAGGTCGAGGGTCAGACTGGCGGATGAGCCCCGAAGAGCCCATCAAGCTTCTACCAGCCTTTCCCCCTAAGGCGCAAGCTAGAACCAAACCGACATCATCCTTACCAAGGACAACCGTTGGGAGCCTGAACCCTAAAAAAAGCGGTTAAGTTTTCCGCAGTGTCATGTATAGAGCGTGTTGTTTGCAAGAGGGTTAGTTTTATAGGTTATTACCCATAAGGCATCTTGTGTCACCGCGGATAGAAAAGGTGTTCCGTTGAGTCGCTGTATTGTGGTTTTTAAGTTTAAATCACGAGATTCATGAAAGTTGACGGTAAAAGTCAATCCATGAAATACTCACAAACGTTTATTCGTGAATAATGATTCATGATTGGTTGACGGTAAAAGTTGACTCATGAATTGTTTGTCGATGAAAGTCGATGATTGAAGAATGATTCATGAAGGGTTGATGGTAAGCGTCAATCCCTGAATCATCTTTGATAAACGAAAAACGATTTTTGAAAGTTAAAAGGTAAAAAACAACTCCTGTATTTGTGGATTTCGCATATCATTAAAAAAGGCTCTAAATTGTGAACAAATCTCTTCGGTAAACGCTGTTTATCCCTTCTTTAAAAGAAAAGATGATTGATTTTTTATTTTTAGAAGGTGTACTTTCAGGATGATAAGTTTTTATAAGTTATTTCCCAGAAGGCATTTTGTGTCACCGTGGATAGAAAAGGTGTTCCGCTGAGTCACTCTGTCTTGGTTTTTTAGTTCAAATAATGGTTACGACATTCATGAAAGGTTGACGGTAAAAGTCAATACATGAATTGCATGAACATGTGTTCGTGAATAGCGATTCATGAAAAGTCGACGGTAAAAGTTGACCCATGAATTGTTGTCGACGAAAGTCGATGGTTGAAGAACAATTCATGAAAAGGCGATCGTAAAGGTCGACCTCTGAATTGTCTTTAAGCGAAAAACGATTCCTGAAAGGTTGACGGTAAAAGTCGGCTCATGGATTGTTGGCGATGAGTGTCATTTTTCGGATCACGATGGCGAATCCCATTTATCGAAATTTGACAACGCATGTCGTTTATCGTACCCTTAAAGAAACAGTAAACTAAGTTTTCCGTAGTTTTGTGTTTAGAGTGTGTGGTTTGCAAGATGGTAGGTTTTTAGATTAAGGGGTAGGTTGTGGGGGGGTGGATAGGTTAAGGGGTGGAGTGGAGTGGGGTGGGTAGGTTAAGGGGTAGTTTAATAGTGAACGGGGATTTTTTGATCATGTATCTCCTAAAATTTGAGAGGGATCATGTGCATGGAACAGTATGTCTAGTCCGATGACTCTGGTTACACATGTCGCCTGTGATTGGTTCCCGTTAAGAGCAGTGCCTTTTTTTAGCTTATGGGTCAGGTGGGTGGTGTATTGATTTATTTTATACCCTTTTGTTAATTTATGAAAGTTCAGGAGAGAAAACCGGAGGGGATGAGGATCTTCTATCTAATTTGTGGGCCCATTTGTACTGGATCATGTGCATGGGACAGTATGTCTTAGTCTGATGACTCTGGTTGCGCATGCCAGACTATACTGTTGTCGCCTGTGATTGGCTCCCGTTAGGAGCAGTGCCTTTTTTGGGGGCTTTTGGGTCAGGTGGGTGGCGTATAATTTTTTTAATATATATATATATATATATCCTTTTGTTAATTTATGAAACTTCTGTGGGTTTTGTCTTATTCAGTTAGGTGTAAGGCTATAGAAGTAGGTGTGGTTTTTGTTATCCGTTTCGTTCGGTTGGGTTAGTTCGATGAGTAAGTTTTAGTGGGGTCATGGCTAACCTTTACTAATAATTTTATGATTATTTTTGTTTCCCTTTCTGGTTTTTAGGAATTGCGAAGTTTCCGGTCTGAACTTGCTCTGGATCAGCGAATCAGGCCGAAGCTCGATAATCCTGACCCAGCATCGCAAAACCCCCCAATGGTTAAGTATTTTGGCCTGTGGTGAGGATCGAATCACGGAGTTTAATCCTGGTCTAAGGGAGTCACCTAGTGGTTAGATAAAGGGGAATTTCTGACCATGTGTCTCCTAAAATTGAGATCCTTTTTTAAGAGGACGAACCAGAAAATGTGCGGCCTGTCTGGGTCTCACATTTTCCAATGAACCTGTCTGGGTTCGATTCGTCTCCCCATCCCGTTTCTCTACCAACCACGGAGGGCAGGAGAGAAACCGGAGGGGATGAGGATCTTCTATCTAATTTGTGGGCCCATTTGTACCGGATCATGTGCATGGGACAGTATGTCTTAGTCTGATGACTCTGGTTGCGCATGCCAGACTATACTGTTGTCGCCTGTGATTGGCTCCCGTTAGGAGCAGTGCCTTTTTTTGGGCTTTTGGGTCAGGTGGGTGGCGTATAATTTTCTAAATATATATATATCCTTTTGTTAATTTATGAAACTTCTGTGGTTTTTGTCTTATTCAGTTAGGTGGAAGGTTATAAAAGTAGGTGTGGTTTTTGTTATCCGTTTCGTTCGGTTGGGTTAGTGCGATGAGTAAGTTTTAGTGGGGTCATGGCTAACCTTTACTGATAATTTTATGATTATTTTTGTTTTCCTTTTCTGGTTTTTAGGAATTGCGAAGTTTCCGGTCTGAACTTGCTCTGGATCAGCGAATCAGGCCGAAGCTCGATAATCCTGACCCAGCATCGCAAAACCCCCCAATGGTTAAGTATTTTGGCCTGTGGTGAGGATCGAATCACGGAGTTTAATCCTGGTCTAAGGGAGTCACCTAGTGGTTAGATAAAGGGGAATTTTTGACCATGTGTCTCCTAAAATTGAGATCCTTTTTTAAGAGGACGAACCAGAAAATGTGCGGCCTGTCTGGGTCTCACATTTTCCAACGAACCTGTCTGGGTTCGATTCGTCTCCCCATCCCGTTTCTCCACCGACCACGGAGGGCAGGAGAGAAACCGGAGGGGATGAGGATCTTATCTAATTTGTGGGCCCATTTGTTCAGGATCCTGTGCATAGAACAGTATGTCTAGTCCGATGGCTCTGGCCAAGGTTAGGTTAGGGAAAATTACAACATCTCCCCCCAAGCCAGAACTCGTCTGGAATGGTTTGAAGTAGGGAGAATGAGGAGGGGCACTGGCCGACGCCTGTCAGACTATACTGTGTCGCCTGTGATTGGCTCCCGTCTAGGAGCAATGCCTTTTTTGGCTTATGGGCAAGGTGAGTAGCTTTTTTTATCTTTTGGTTTTGTTGTTTTAAGAAACTTCTGTCTTTATGTTTCCATCAATTATGAACACTGGGGTAAAGTTTGTTATAATCCGTTCTTTTCGGTTTGGTTAGTCTGATGGGTAAGTTTTACTGATGAAAGTGATTGTTCTTGTTTCCTTTCCTGGTTTTTAGGAATTGCAAAGTTTCCAATCTGAACTTGCTCTGGACCAGCGAACCAAGCCGAAGCCCGATAATCCTGATCCAGCATTGCAATCCTCCCATAGGTGGAGTATTTTGGTATGTGGTAAAAGGTCAGGGAATTTGAAGTCTATGTAACAGGTCAGGGAATTTGAAGTCTACGTAAAAGGTGATTAAATGATTGAAAGGGTGATTATCGAGGTGTCAACTTAGATGGACTATATCTCTGTGTTGAGTTGGGCTATAGTGTTGATATTCGCGTCAAAGAAGGGTGAGGATAGGGCCTATTGAACGTGCCCCCGTGTGAGACTCTAGCGCCCCCTTAGGCCGCGATGTGTGGCTTGATAGGAAATGGTGCATTTAGTAAGGAAAGGTCCCAGAAGTTCAGGGTTTTATGGTGTGACAGGTATTACAGAGAGATGTTATGAGGTTGAGTTTGGCCTTGGTGCGTGCTTTCTTTTCCGAGATATAGGCGTTTTAATAGAAAAAGTGCTTTTATAAAAACGGACGCATACTTTGAAGGAAAGGTCCGAGTTGATTGGGTTTGGGGTGGTCAGGAGTGGTGATTAGGACGGTACTTTTGGTCTTTGTCCCGATACGGTAATATCTTTCGTTAATGAAATACGACAACTTCCTGTCTGGCTTTAAGGGTTAAAATCTTGGTCAAGAATTGGGTTTGTGGGTGGAGTTTGTGTGTGGGTTGTTAGTCACCCTGTCCTAGATAATATTAGTTGTATGGGTTGAATTAGGAGTTTGCTTTTGGGATTTTTTTGGTTAATTGGTTACTTGACGCGCAAGTATAGCCTATATGGTTTTTTACAATGGGTATTGTAAGAGTAGGGCTTATATTGGTATCTATTTTTTTGTCTAATGGAATTTTGAATTTAGGGTTTTGGTCGATAGGGTTGATGCGAGTGGGTTTGTGTCGGGTAGGATTAGGGAAGGAGTAAGGGCTAGGTTAGTACCTAATTTTTTGTCTAATGGATTTTCTAATTAGGGTTGATGCGAGTAGGTTTGTGGTGGGTAGGTTTAGGGTAGGAGTAGGAGCTACGTTAGTGTCTATGGAGTTTTGAATTAAGGTTGTCGTCAATAGGGTTGATGCCAGTGGGTTTGTGTTGGGTAGGATTAGGGTAGGAGCAAGGGCTAGGTTAGTATCTAATTTTTTTGTCTAATGGATTTTCTAATTAGGGTTGATGCGAGTAGGTTTGTGATGGGTAGGTTTAGGGTAGGAGTAGGAGCTACGTTAGTGTCTATTAAGGTTTTTGTCAATAAGGTTGATGCCAGTGGGTTTGTGACAGGTAGGATTAGGGTAGGAGTAAGGGCTAGGTTAATATCTATTTTTTTGTCTGATGGATTTTCAAATTAGGGTTAATGCAAACTGGTTTGTGATGGGTAGGATTAGGGTAGGAGTAGGGACTACGTTAGTATCTATTTTTTTGTCTAGTGAAGTTTGGAGTTAAGGTTTTTGTCGATAGGGTTGATGCGAGTGGGTCTGTGATGGGTAGGGTTAGGGTAGGAGTAAGGGTTAGGTTAGCCTCTATTTTTTGTCCAATGAAGTTTGAAATTAGGGTTAATGCGAGTGGGTTTGTGATGGGTAGGATTAGGGTAGGAGTAAGGGTTACATTAGTATCTATTTTTGTCAAAATTAGGGTTTTAGTGGATGGGGTTGATACAAGTGGGTCTGTGATGGGTAGGGTTAGGGTTGGAATAAGTTACGTTAAAATATCTATTTTTGTTTTGTGGAGTTTCACATTAGGGTTTTAGTCGGTAGGGTTAATGCCAATAGGTTTTGTGATGGGTAGGGTTAGTGTAGGAGTGGGGGTAGTTCTATATTTTATGGTTTTTTGAAAAGCGTTTTCTGGTCAAAAGATGCCTTAGTGGGTAAGTTTTTTTGGTGTAAAAAAATGGGTTTGGTAGGGTTGATGCGAGTGGATTTGTGATGGCTAGAGTTAGTGTGGGAGTGTGGGTAATGATAGTGTATTGCTTTGAGATTCTTACTCCCTCAAGTGAGATGTCTGAGGGAAATGTTTGAGACACATCTTCAGTAGCGTACCTCAGTATCATCGGGTGTTTCGGCTCTTTAAACACTAGACACCCTCCTCTGAGGCGGCCCGTCTGGGGGATCAGTCCCAAACGTGTGTCTCCAGCCCAATTGCTATGTTTTTTCTAAAAAGAACCACAATTGTTTTTTGGGTTCTAATGTATGGTGAACTAATCCTGATCTTTTAGGTAGATGTCAGTGGTTTGTTTGTAGTATTTTTTTGGTAGGCCAAGGTTAGTGTGTTGGTTGGGGTTGGGATGGGGTGGGGGGTCAGGGTCGGAGGAAGGGGTATGGGTTCGAGGAAATCTATGTGTATCGGGAAGTGGACTCCACGAGTCAAGTAGGAATGTATTTTTTGAGTTGAACAACTCAAAGTCCAGCAATGAAGACAAGCAAAAAGTAGCTGGGAAGAAACATGTCAGTGTGTTGGATGTTGGTTGCACAATGTGCTGTTGCGTGAGTGGCAATAGTCACCGTAAAAAATTGGGCTCCAATTAAGGCCCATCGCCCTAGGCCACCCGACCGGGTGTTACCCCGGGAAGGCTGGATACTTACCACTCCCCCAAGTGACCCTTTGTTATCACCGTTAGGTTACCCAGGTCACCCGAGAAGAGTCTGTGACTAAAAGGTCTCTTCTTGGGGCTAACTCCGATCCATCGGAAGAGGTCCCGCAATGCTCGTTAAGAGCCCCACAGGGAACACTCTCCGATTTCCCAGAGCTGGATCCAAGGGCACCGAGAGAGCCCACCGGCCGCAACCATGTTACAGCCGAATGGACTAACCGGTCTCCCCCGGGTCCTGTGCCCAAATCAGCCAAGTTCTTAGGGAACTTAGGGATCCAGGGTCCGCGACGATCAGATCGTCCTTCCCCCTTAGCCCCTGCTGATTTTGGTGGGGCCTTCCCCGGCTAATCCGGGGAGTGGGAACCCCCCCGTGTCCCCCAGAGGCAGGGCCTCCAGAAGGGCACCAAGGGATCCCTTGCCCAAATCAGCTGGGTCCCGTGGGACCCAGGGGGAAAAAAGGCAGACAGCGAACGGATCACCGCCGCCCAACTCCCCCTTGCTGATTTAGCCCCTAAAGATCACCCAAGCCGAAACCCAAGGCCCCCACCGGACACGAGATTCCCATCCTCGTGAACCGATAGGTACCCGGGAGTCCCCAGGGTCGAGAGATTCCCAATCCTCTCGGCCCCAAGACCCCGAAGGCCCTTCCACCCAGGGATAGCCAAAACTTACTTTCAGCCTCCCCAGGTCTCCAGACCCCCAGAGTGCCGGGAGACCCTTCAAAGGACCCCCCGAAAGCCACAGAGACACCACAGCCCTGGGGCAGATAGCGAAGTCAATCGCCACCACCCCCGGCCGCCGAGCTCAACGGCCCAGGGAGCCCCCCGAATGGGGCAAACCTGACCTCCCCATTCACCATAATAAATGAATGGATTTTTAAGGGGCCAGGTCGAGGGTCAGACTGGCGGATGAGCCCCGAAGAGCCCATCAAGCTTCTACCAGCCTTTCCCCCTAAGGCGCAAGCTAGAACCAAACCGACATCATCCTTACCAAGGACAACCGTTGGGAGCCTGAACCCTAAAAAAAGCGGTTAAGTTTTCCGCAGTGTCATGTATAGAGCGTGTTGTTTGCAAGAGGGTTAGTTTTATAGGTTATTACCCATAAGGCATCTTGTGTCACCGCGGATAGAAAAGGTGTTCCGTTGAGTCGCTGTATTGTGGTTTTTAAGTTTAAATCACGAGATTCATGAAAGTTGACGGTAAAAGTCAATCCATGAAATACTCACAAACGTTTATTCGTGAATAATGATTCATGATTGGTTGACGGTAAAAGTTGACTCATGAATTGTTTGTCGATGAAAGTCGATGATTGAAGAATGATTCATGAAGGGTTGATGGTAAGCGTCAATCCCTGAATCATCTTTGATAAACGAAAAACGATTTTTGAAAGTTAAAAGGTAAAAAACAACTCCTGTATTTGTGGATTTCGCATATCATTAAAAAAGGCTCTAAATTGTGAACAAATCTCTTCGGTAAACGCTGTTTATCCCTTCTTTAAAAGAAAAGATGATTGATTTTTTATTTTTAGAAGGTGTACTTTCAGGATGATAAGTTTTTATAAGTTATTTCCCAGAAGGCATTTTGTGTCACCGTGGATAGAAAAGGTGTTCCGCTGAGTCACTCTGTCTTGGTTTTTTAGTTCAAATAATGGTTACGACATTCATGAAAGGTTGACGGTAAAAGTCAATACATGAATTGCATGAACATGTGTTCGTGAATAGCGATTCATGAAAAGTCGACGGTAAAAGTTGACCCATGAATTGTTGTCGACGAAAGTCGATGGTTGAAGAACAATTCATGAAAAGGCGATCGTAAAGGTCGACCTCTGAATTGTCTTTAAGCGAAAAACGATTCCTGAAAGGTTGACGGTAAAAGTCGGCTCATGGATTGTTGGCGATGAGTGTCATTTTTCGGATCACGATGGCGAATCCCATTTATCGAAATTTGACAACGCATGTCGTTTATCGTACCCTTAAAGAAACAGTAAACTAAGTTTTCCGTAGTTTTGTGTTTAGAGTGTGTGGTTTGCAAGATGGTAGGTTTTTAGATTAAGGGGTAGGTTGTGGGGGGGTGGATAGGTTAAGGGGTGGAGTGGAGTGGGGTGGGTAGGTTAAGGGGTAGTTTAATAGTGAACGGGGATTTTTTGATCATGTATCTCCTAAAATTTGAGAGGGATCATGTGCATGGAACAGTATGTCTAGTCCGATGACTCTGGTTACACATGTCGCCTGTGATTGGTTCCCGTTAAGAGCAGTGCCTTTTTTTAGCTTATGGGTCAGGTGGGTGGTGTATTGATTTATTTTATACCCTTTTGTTAATTTATGAAAGTTCAGGAGAGAAAACCGGAGGGGATGAGGATCTTCTATCTAATTTGTGGGCCCATTTGTACTGGATCATGTGCATGGGACAGTATGTCTTAGTCTGATGACTCTGGTTGCGCATGCCAGACTATACTGTTGTCGCCTGTGATTGGCTCCCGTTAGGAGCAGTGCCTTTTTTGGGGGCTTTTGGGTCAGGTGGGTGGCGTATAATTTTTTTAATATATATATATATATATATCCTTTTGTTAATTTATGAAACTTCTGTGGGTTTTGTCTTATTCAGTTAGGTGTAAGGCTATAGAAGTAGGTGTGGTTTTTGTTATCCGTTTCGTTCGGTTGGGTTAGTTCGATGAGTAAGTTTTAGTGGGGTCATGGCTAACCTTTACTAATAATTTTATGATTATTTTTGTTTCCCTTTCTGGTTTTTAGGAATTGCGAAGTTTCCGGTCTGAACTTGCTCTGGATCAGCGAATCAGGCCGAAGCTCGATAATCCTGACCCAGCATCGCAAAACCCCCCAATGGTTAAGTATTTTGGCCTGTGGTGAGGATCGAATCACGGAGTTTAATCCTGGTCTAAGGGAGTCACCTAGTGGTTAGATAAAGGGGAATTTCTGACCATGTGTCTCCTAAAATTGAGATCCTTTTTTAAGAGGACGAACCAGAAAATGTGCGGCCTGTCTGGGTCTCACATTTTCCAATGAACCTGTCTGGGTTCGATTCGTCTCCCCATCCCGTTTCTCTACCAACCACGGAGGGCAGGAGAGAAACCGGAGGGGATGAGGATCTTCTATCTAATTTGTGGGCCCATTTGTACCGGATCATGTGCATGGGACAGTATGTCTTAGTCTGATGACTCTGGTTGCGCATGCCAGACTATACTGTTGTCGCCTGTGATTGGCTCCCGTTAGGAGCAGTGCCTTTTTTTGGGCTTTTGGGTCAGGTGGGTGGCGTATAATTTTCTAAATATATATATATCCTTTTGTTAATTTATGAAACTTCTGTGGTTTTTGTCTTATTCAGTTAGGTGGAAGGTTATAAAAGTAGGTGTGGTTTTTGTTATCCGTTTCGTTCGGTTGGGTTAGTGCGATGAGTAAGTTTTAGTGGGGTCATGGCTAACCTTTACTGATAATTTTATGATTATTTTTGTTTTCCTTTTCTGGTTTTTAGGAATTGCGAAGTTTCCGGTCTGAACTTGCTCTGGATCAGCGAATCAGGCCGAAGCTCGATAATCCTGACCCAGCATCGCAAAACCCCCCAATGGTTAAGTATTTTGGCCTGTGGTGAGGATCGAATCACGGAGTTTAATCCTGGTCTAAGGGAGTCACCTAGTGGTTAGATAAAGGGGAATTTTTGACCATGTGTCTCCTAAAATTGAGATCCTTTTTTAAGAGGACGAACCAGAAAATGTGCGGCCTGTCTGGGTCTCACATTTTCCAACGAACCTGTCTGGGTTCGATTCGTCTCCCCATCCCGTTTCTCCACCGACCACGGAGGGCAGGAGAGAAACCGGAGGGGATGAGGATCTTATCTAATTTGTGGGCCCATTTGTTCAGGATCCTGTGCATAGAACAGTATGTCTAGTCCGATGGCTCTGGCCAAGGTTAGGTTAGGGAAAATTACAACATCTCCCCCCAAGCCAGAACTCGTCTGGAATGGTTTGAAGTAGGGAGAATGAGGAGGGGCACTGGCCGACGCCTGTCAGACTATACTGTGTCGCCTGTGATTGGCTCCCGTCTAGGAGCAATGCCTTTTTTGGCTTATGGGCAAGGTGAGTAGCTTTTTTTATCTTTTGGTTTTGTTGTTTTAAGAAACTTCTGTCTTTATGTTTCCATCAATTATGAACACTGGGGTAAAGTTTGTTATAATCCGTTCTTTTCGGTTTGGTTAGTCTGATGGGTAAGTTTTACTGATGAAAGTGATTGTTCTTGTTTCCTTTCCTGGTTTTTAGGAATTGCAAAGTTTCCAATCTGAACTTGCTCTGGACCAGCGAACCAAGCCGAAGCCCGATAATCCTGATCCAGCATTGCAATCCTCCCATAGGTGGAGTATTTTGGTATGTGGTAAAAGGTCAGGGAATTTGAAGTCTATGTAACAGGTCAGGGAATTTGAAGTCTACGTAAAAGGTGATTAAATGATTGAAAGGGTGATTATCGAGGTGTCAACTTAGATGGACTATATCTCTGTGTTGAGTTGGGCTATAGTGTTGATATTCGCGTCAAAGAAGGGTGAGGATAGGGCCTATTGAACGTGCCCCCGTGTGAGACTCTAGCGCCCCCTTAGGCCGCGATGTGTGGCTTGATAGGAAATGGTGCATTTAGTAAGGAAAGGTCCCAGAAGTTCAGGGTTTTATGGTGTGACAGGTATTACAGAGAGATGTTATGAGGTTGAGTTTGGCCTTGGTGCGTGCTTTCTTTTCCGAGATATAGGCGTTTTAATAGAAAAAGTGCTTTTATAAAAACGGACGCATACTTTGAAGGAAAGGTCCGAGTTGATTGGGTTTGGGGTGGTCAGGAGTGGTGATTAGGACGGTACTTTTGGTCTTTGTCCCGATACGGTAATATCTTTCGTTAATGAAATACGACAACTTCCTGTCTGGCTTTAAGGGTTAAAATCTTGGTCAAGAATTGGGTTTGTGGGTGGAGTTTGTGTGTGGGTTGTTAGTCACCCTGTCCTAGATAATATTAGTTGTATGGGTTGAATTAGGAGTTTGCTTTTGGGATTTTTTTGGTTAATTGGTTACTTGACGCGCAAGTATAGCCTATATGGTTTTTTACAATGGGTATTGTAAGAGTAGGGCTTATATTGGTATCTATTTTTTTGTCTAATGGAATTTTGAATTTAGGGTTTTGGTCGATAGGGTTGATGCGAGTGGGTTTGTGTCGGGTAGGATTAGGGAAGGAGTAAGGGCTAGGTTAGTACCTAATTTTTTGTCTAATGGATTTTCTAATTAGGGTTGATGCGAGTAGGTTTGTGGTGGGTAGGTTTAGGGTAGGAGTAGGAGCTACGTTAGTGTCTATGGAGTTTTGAATTAAGGTTGTCGTCAATAGGGTTGATGCCAGTGGGTTTGTGTTGGGTAGGATTAGGGTAGGAGCAAGGGCTAGGTTAGTATCTAATTTTTTTGTCTAATGGATTTTCTAATTAGGGTTGATGCGAGTAGGTTTGTGATGGGTAGGTTTAGGGTAGGAGTAGGAGCTACGTTAGTGTCTATTAAGGTTTTTGTCAATAAGGTTGATGCCAGTGGGTTTGTGACAGGTAGGATTAGGGTAGGAGTAAGGGCTAGGTTAATATCTATTTTTTTGTCTGATGGATTTTCAAATTAGGGTTAATGCAAACTGGTTTGTGATGGGTAGGATTAGGGTAGGAGTAGGGACTACGTTAGTATCTATTTTTTTGTCTAGTGAAGTTTGGAGTTAAGGTTTTTGTCGATAGGGTTGATGCGAGTGGGTCTGTGATGGGTAGGGTTAGGGTAGGAGTAAGGGTTAGGTTAGCCTCTATTTTTTGTCCAATGAAGTTTGAAATTAGGGTTAATGCGAGTGGGTTTGTGATGGGTAGGATTAGGGTAGGAGTAAGGGTTACATTAGTATCTATTTTTGTCAAAATTAGGGTTTTAGTGGATGGGGTTGATACAAGTGGGTCTGTGATGGGTAGGGTTAGGGTTGGAATAAGTTACGTTAAAATATCTATTTTTGTTTTGTGGAGTTTCACATTAGGGTTTTAGTCGGTAGGGTTAATGCCAATAGGTTTTGTGATGGGTAGGGTTAGTGTAGGAGTGGGGGTAGTTCTATATTTTATGGTTTTTTGAAAAGCGTTTTCTGGTCAAAAGATGCCTTAGTGGGTAAGTTTTTTTGGTGTAAAAAAATGGGTTTGGTAGGGTTGATGCGAGTGGATTTGTGATGGCTAGAGTTAGTGTGGGAGTGTGGGTAATGATAGTGTATTGCTTTGAGATTCTTACTCCCTCAAGTGAGATGTCTGAGGGAAATGTTTGAGACACATCTTCAGTAGCGTACCTCAGTATCATCGGGTGTTTCGGCTCTTTAAACACTAGACACCCTCCTCTGAGGCGGCCCGTCTGGGGGATCAGTCCCAAACGTGTGTCTCCAGCCCAATTGCTATGTTTTTTCTAAAAAGAACCACAATTGTTTTTTGGGTTCTAATGTATGGTGAACTAATCCTGATCTTTTAGGTAGATGTCAGTGGTTTGTTTGTAGTATTTTTTTGGTAGGCCAAGGTTAGTGTGTTGGTTGGGGTTGGGATGGGGTGGGGGTTAGGTTAGGGAAAATTACAACATCTCCCCCCAAGCCAGAACTCGTCTGGAAAGGTTTGAAGTAGGGAGAATGAGGAGGGGCACTGGCCGACGCCTGTCAGACTATACTGTGTCGCCTGTGATTGGCTCCCGTCTAGGAGCAATGCCTTTTTTGGCTTATGGGCAAGGTGAGTAGCTTATTTTATCTTTTGGTTTTGTTGTTTTAAGAAACTTCTGTCTTTATGTTTCCATCAATTATGAACACTGGGGTAAAGTTTGTTATAATCCGTTCTTTTCGGTTTGGTTAGTCTGATGGGTAAGTTTTACTGATGAAAGTGATTGTTCTTGTTTCCTTTCCTGGTTTTTAGGAATTGCAAAGTTTCCAATCTGAACTTGCTCTGGACCAGCGAACCAAGCCGAAGCCCGATAATCCTGATCCAGCATTGCAATCCTCCCATAGGTGGAGTATTTTGGTATGTGGTAAAAGGTCAGGGAATTTGAAGTCTATGTAACAGGTCAGGGAATTTGAAGTCTACGTAAAAGGTGATTAAATGATTGAAAGGGTGATTATCGAGGTGTCAACTTAGATGGACTATATCTCTGTGTTGAGTTGGGCTATAGTGTTGATATTCGCGTCAAAGAAGGGTGAGGATAGGGCCTATTGAACGTGCCCCCGTGTGAGACTCTAGCGCCCCCTTAGGCCGCGATGTGTGGCTTGATAGGAAATGGTGCATTTAGTAAGGAAAGGTCCCAGAAGTTCAGGGTTTTATGGTGTGACAGGTATTACAGAGAGATGTTATGAGGTTGAGTTTGGCCTTGGTGCGTGCTTTCTTTTCCGAGATATAGGCGTTTTAATAGAAAAAGTGCTTTTATAAAAACGGACGCATACTTTGAAGGAAAGGTCCGAGTTGATTGGGTTTGGGGTGGTCAGGAGTGGTGATTAGGACGGTACTTTTGGTCTTTGTCCCGATACGGTAATATCTTTCGTTAATGAAATACGACAACTTCCTGTCTGGCTTTAAGGGTTAAAATCTTGGTCAAGAATTGGGTTTGTGGGTGGAGTTTGTGTGTGGGTTGTTAGTCACCCTGTCCTAGATAATATTAGTTGTATGGGTTGAATTAGGAGTTTGCTTTTGGGATTTTTTTGGTTAATTGGTTACTTGACGCGCAAGTATAGCCTATATGGTTTTTTACAATGGGTATTGTAAGAGTAGGGCTTATATTGGTATCTATTTTTTTGTCTAATGGAATTTTGAATTTAGGGTTTTGGTCGATAGGGTTGATGCGAGTGGGTTTGTGTCGGGTAGGATTAGGGAAGGAGTAAGGGCTAGGTTAGTACCTAATTTTTTGTCTAATGGATTTTCTAATTAGGGTTGATGCGAGTAGGTTTGTGGTGGGTAGGTTTAGGGTAGGAGTAGGAGCTACGTTAGTGTCTATGGAGTTTTGAATTAAGGTTTTTGTCAATAGGGTTGATGCCAGTGGGTTTGTGTTGGGTAGGATTAGGGTAGGAGCAAGGGCTAGGTTAGTATCTAATTTTTTTGTCTAATGGATTTTCTAATTAGGGTTGATGCGAGTAGGTTTGTGATGGGTAGGTTTAGGGTAGGAGTAGGAGCTACGTTAGTGTCTATTAAGGTTTTTGTCAATAAGGTTGATGCCAGTGGGTTTGTGACGGGTAGAATTAGGGTAGGAGTAATGGCTAGGTTAATATCTATTTTTTTGTCTGATGGATTTTCAAATTAGGGTTAATGCAAACTGGTTTGTGATGGGTAGGATTAGGGTAGGAGTAGGGACTACGTTAGTATCTATTTTTTTGTCTAGTGAAGTTTGGAGTTAAGGTTTTTGTCGATAGGTTTGATGCGAGTGGGTCTGTGATGGGTAGGGTTAGGGTAGGAGTAAGGGTTAGGTTAGCCTCTATTTTTTGTCCAATGAAGTTTGAAATTAGGGTTAATGCGAGTGGGTTTGTGATGGGTAGGATTAGGATAGGAGTAAGGGTTACATTAGTATCTATTTTTGTCAAAATTAGGGTTTTAGTGGATGGGGTTGATACAAGTGGGTCTGTGATGGGTAGGGTTAGGGTTGGAATAAGAGTTACGTTAAAATATCTATTTTTGTTTTGTGGAGTTTCACATTAGGGTTTTAGTCGGTAGGGTTAATGCCAATAGGTTTTGTGATGGGTAGGGTTAGTGTAGGAGTGGGGGTAGTTCTATATTTAATGGTTTTTTGAAAAGCGTTTTCTGGTCAAAAGATGCCTTAGTGGGTAAGTTTTTTTTGGTGTAAAAAATGGGTTTGGTAGGGTTGATGCGAGTGGATTTGTGATGGCTAGAGTTAGTGTGGGAGTGTGGGTAATGATAGTGTATTGCTTTGAGATTCTTACTCCCTCAAGTGAGATGTCTGAGGGAAATGTTTGAGACACATCTTCAGTAGCGTACCTCAGTATCATCGGGTGTTTCGGCTCTTTAAACACTAGACACCCTCCTCTGAGGCGGCCCGTCTGGGGGATCAGTCCCAAACGTGTGTCTCCAGCCCAATTGCTATGTTTTTTCTAAAAAGAACCACAATTGTTTTTTGGGTTCTAATGTATGGTGAACTAATCCTGATCTTTTAGGTAGATGTCAGTGGTTTGTTTGTAGTATTTTTTTGGGTAGGCCAAGGTTAGTGTGTTGGTTGGGGTTGGGATGGGGTGGGGGGTCAGGGTCGGAGGAAGGGGTATGGGTTCGAGGAAATCTATGTGTATCGGGAAGTGGACTCCACGAGTCAAGTAAGAATGTATTTTTTGAGTTGAACAACTCAAAGTCCAGCAATGAAGACAAGCAAAAAAGTAGCTGGGAAGAAACATGTCAGTGTGTTGGATGTTGGTTGCACAATGTGCTGTTGCGTGAGTGGCAATAGTCACCGTAAAAAATTGGGCTCCAATTAAGGCCCATCGCCCTAGGCCACCCAACCGGGTGTTACCCCGGGAAGGCTGGATACTTACCACTCCCCCAAGTGACCCTTTGTTATCACCGTTAGGTTACCCAGGTCACCCGAGAAGAGTCTGTGACTAAAAGGTCTCTTCTTGGGGCTAACTCCGATCCATCGGAAGAGGTCCCGCAATGCTCGTTAAGAGCCCCACAGGGAACACTCTCCGATTTCCCAGAGCTGGATCCAAGGGCACCGAGAGAGCCCACCGGCCGCAACCATGTTACAGCCGAATGGACTAACCGGTCTCCCCCGGGTCCTGTGCCCAAATCAGCCAAGTTCTTAGGGAACTTAGGGATCCAGGGTCCGCGACGATCAGATCGTCCTTCCCCCTTAGCCCCTGCTGATTTTGGTGGGGCCTTCCCCGGCTAATCCGGGGAGTGGGAACCCCCCCGTGTCCCCCAGAGGCAGGGCCTCCAGAAGGGCACCAAGGGATCCCTTGCCCAAATCAGCTGGGTCCTGTGGGACCCAGGGGGAAAAAAGGCAGACAGCGAACGGATCACCGCCGCCCAACTCCCCCTTGCTGATTTAGCCCCTAAAGATCACCCAAGCCGAAACCCAAGGCCCCCACCGGACACGAGATTCCCATCCTCGTGAACCGATTAGGTACCCGGGAGTCCCCAGGGCCGAGAGATTCCCAATCCTCTCGGCCCCAAGACCCCGAAGGCCCTTCCACCCAGGGATAGCCAAAACTTACTTTCAGCCTCCCCAGGTCTCCAGACCCCCAGAGTGCCGGGAGACCCTTCAAAGGACCCCCCGAAAGCCACAGAGACACCACAGCCCTGGGGCAGATAGCGAAGTCAATCGCCACCACCCCCGGCAGCCGAGCTCAACGGCCCAGGGAGCCCCCCGAATGGGGCAAACCTGACCTCCCCATTCACCATAATAAATGAATGGATTTTTAAGGGGCCAGGTCGAGGGTCAGACTGGCGGATGAGCCCCGAAGAGCCCATCAAGCTTCTACCAGCCTTTCCCCCTAAGGCGCAAGCTAGAACCAAACCGACATCATCCTTACCAAGGACAACCGTTGGGAGCCTGAACCCTAAAAAAAGGCGGTTAAGTTTTCCGCAGTGTCATGTATAGAGCGTGTTGTTTGCAAGAGGGTAAGTTTTATAGGTTATTACCCATAAGGCATCTTGTGTCACCGCGGATAGAAAAGGTGTTCCGTTGAGTCGCTGTATTGTGGTTTTTAGGTTTAAATCACGAGATTCATGAAAGTTGACGGTAAAAGTCAATCCATGAAATACTCACAAACGTTTATTCGTGAATAATGATTCATGATTGGTTGACGGTAAAAGTTGACTCATGAATTGTTTGTCGATGAAAGTCGACGATCGAAGAATGATTCATGAAGGGTTGATGGTAAGCGTCAATCCCTGAATCATCTTTGATAAACGAAAAACGATTTTTGAAAGTTTAAAGGTAAAAAACAACTCCTGTATTTGTGGATTTCGCATATCATTAAAAAAGGCTCTAAATGGTGAACAAATCTCTTCGGTAAACGCTGTTTATCCCTTCTTTAAAAGAAAAGATGATTGATTTTTTATTTTTAGAAGGTGTACTTTCAGGATGATAAGTTTTTATAAGTTATTTCCCAGAAGGCATTTTGTGTCACCGTGGATAGAAAAGGTGTTCCGCTGAGTCACTCTGTCTTGGTTTTTTAGTTCAAATAATGGCTACGACATTCATGAAAGGTTGACGGTAAAAGTCAATACATGAATTGCATGAACATGTGTTCGTGAATAACGATTCATGAAAAGTCGACGGTAAAAGTTGGCCCATGAATTGTTGTCGACGAAAGTCGATGGTTGAAGAACAATTCATGAAAAGGCGACCGTAAAGGTCGACCTCTGAATTGTCTTTAAGCGAAAAACGATTTCTGAAAGGTTGACGGTAAAAGTCGGCTCATGGATTGTTGGCGATGAGTGTCATTTTTCGGATCACGATGGCGAATGCCATTTATCGAAATTTGACAACGAATGTCGTTTATCGTACCCTTAAAGAAACAGTAAACTAAGTTTTCCGTAGTTTTGTGTTTAGAGTGTGTGGTTTGCAAGATGGTAGGATTTAGATTAAGGGGTAGGTTGTGGGGGGGTGGATAGGTTAAGGGGTGGAGTGGAGTGGGGTGGGTAGGTTAAGGGGTAGTTTAATAGTGAACGGGGATTTTTTTTGATCATGTATCTCCTAAAATTTGAGAGGGATCATGTGCATGGAACAGTATGTCTAGTCCGATGACTCTGGTTACACATGTCGCCTGTGATTGGTTCCCGTTAAGAGCAGTGCCTTTTTTTTAGCTTATGGGTCAGGTGGGTGGTGTATTGATTTATTTTATATCCTTTTGTTAATTTATGAAAGTTCAGGAGAGAAAACCGGAGGGGATGAGGATCTTCTATCTAATTTGTGGGCCCATTTGTACTGGATCATGTGCATGGGACAGTATGTCTTAGTCTGATGACTCTGGTTGCGCATGCCAGACTATACTGTTGTCGCCTGTGATTGGCTCCCGTTAGGAGCAGTGCCTTTTTTTTGGGCTTTTGGGTCAGGTGGGTGGCGTATAATTTTTTAAGTATATATATCCTTTTGTTAATTTATGAAACTTCTGTGGTTTTTGCCTTATTCAGTTAGGTGTAAGGCTATAAAAGTAGGTGTGGTTTTTGTTATCCGTTTCGTTCGGTTGGGTTAGTTCGATGAGTAAGTTTTAGTGGGGTCATGGCTAACCTTTACTGATAATTTTATGATTATTTTTGTTTCCCTTTCTGGTTTTTAGGAATTGCGAAGTTTCCGGTCTGAACTTGCTCTGGATCAGCGAATCAGGCCGAAGCTCGATAATCCTGACCCAGCATCGCAAAACCCCCCAATGGTTAAGTATTTTAGCCTGTGGTGAGGATCGAATCACGGAGTTTAATCCTGGTCTAAGGGAGTCACCTAGTGGTTAGATAAAGGGGAATTTCTGACCATGTGTCTCCTAAAATTGAGATCCTTTTTTAAGAGGACGAACCAGAAAATGTGCGGCCTGTCTGGGTCTCACATTTTCCAATGAACCTGTCTGGGTTCGATTCGTCTCCCCATCCCGTTTCTCTACCAACCACGGAGGGCAGGAGAGAAACCGGAGGGGATGAGGATCTTCTATCTAATTTGTGGGCCCATTTGTACCGGATCATGTGCATGGGACAGTATGTCTTAGTCTGATGACTCTGGTTGCGCATGCCAGACTATACTGTTGTCGCCTGTGATTGGCTCCCGTTAGGAGCAGTGCCTTTTTTTTGGGCTTTTGGGTCAGGTGGGTGGCGTATAATTTTTTAAGTATATATATCCTTTTGTTAATTTATGAAACTTCTGTGGTTTTTGTCTTATTCAGTTAGGTGGAAGGTTATAAAAGTAGGTGTGGTCTTTGTTATCCATTTCGTTCGGTTGGGTTAGTTCGATGAGTAAGTTTTAGTGGGGTCATGGCTAACCTTTACTGATAATTTTATGATTATTTTTGTTTCCCTTTCTGGTTTTTAGGAATTGCGAAGTTTCCGGTCTGAACTTGCTCTGGATCAGCGAATCAGGCCGAAGCTCGATAATCCTGACCCAGCATCGCAAAACCCCCCAATGGTTAAGTATTTTGGCCTGTGGTGAGGATCGAATCACGGAGTTTAATCCTGGTCTAAGGGAGTCACCTAGTGGTTAGATAAAGGGGAATTTTTGACCATGTGTCTCCTAAAATTGAGATCCTTTTTTAAGAGGACGAACCAGAAAATGTGCGGCCTGTCTGGGTCTCACATTTTCCAACGAACCTGTCTGGGTTCGATTCGTCTCCCCATCCCGTTTCTCCACCGACCACGGAGGGCAGGAGAGAAACCGGAGGGGATGAGGATCTTATCTAATTTGTGGGCCCATTTGTTCAGGATCCTGTGCATAGAACAGTATGTCTAGTCCGATGGCTCTGGCCAAGGTTAGGTTAGGGAAAATTACAACATCTCCCCCCAAGCCAGAACTCGTCTGGAAAGGTTTGAAGTAGGGAGAATGAGGAGGGGCACTGGCCGACGCCTGTCAGACTATACTGTGTCGCCTGTGATTGGCTCCCGTCTAGGAGCAATGCCTTTTTTGGCTTATGGGCAAGGTGAGTAGCTTATTTTATCTTTTGGTTTTGTTGTTTTAAGAAACTTCTGTCTTTATGTTTCCATCAATTATGAACACTGGGGTAAAGTTTGTTATAATCCGTTCTTTTCGGTTTGGTTAGTCTGATGGGTAAGTTTTACTGATGAAAGTGATTGTTCTTGTTTCCTTTCCTGGTTTTTAGGAATTGCAAAGTTTCCAATCTGAACTTGCTCTGGACCAGCGAACCAAGCCGAAGCCCGATAATCCTGATCCAGCATTGCAATCCTCCCATAGGTGGAGTATTTTGGTATGTGGTAAAAGGTCAGGGAATTTGAAGTCTATGTAACAGGTCAGGGAATTTGAAGTCTACGTAAAAGGTGATTAAATGATTGAAAGGGTGATTATCGAGGTGTCAACTTAGATGGACTATATCTCTGTGTTGAGTTGGGCTATAGTGTTGATATTCGCGTCAAAGAAGGGTGAGGATAGGGCCTATTGAACGTGCCCCCGTGTGAGACTCTAGCGCCCCCTTAGGCCGCGATGTGTGGCTTGATAGGAAATGGTGCATTTAGTAAGGAAAGGTCCCAGAAGTTCAGGGTTTTATGGTGTGACAGGTATTACAGAGAGATGTTATGAGGTTGAGTTTGGCCTTGGTGCGTGCTTTCTTTTCCGAGATATAGGCGTTTTAATAGAAAAAGTGCTTTTATAAAAACGGACGCATACTTTGAAGGAAAGGTCCGAGTTGATTGGGTTTGGGGTGGTCAGGAGTGGTGATTAGGACGGTACTTTTGGTCTTTGTCCCGATACGGTAATATCTTTCGTTAATGAAATACGACAACTTCCTGTCTGGCTTTAAGGGTTAAAATCTTGGTCAAGAATTGGGTTTGTGGGTGGAGTTTGTGTGTGGGTTGTTAGTCACCCTGTCCTAGATAATATTAGTTGTATGGGTTGAATTAGGAGTTTGCTTTTGGGATTTTTTTGGTTAATTGGTTACTTGACGCGCAAGTATAGCCTATATGGTTTTTTACAATGGGTATTGTAAGAGTAGGGCTTATATTGGTATCTATTTTTTTGTCTAATGGAATTTTGAATTTAGGGTTTTGGTCGATAGGGTTGATGCGAGTGGGTTTGTGTCGGGTAGGATTAGGGAAGGAGTAAGGGCTAGGTTAGTACCTAATTTTTTGTCTAATGGATTTTCTAATTAGGGTTGATGCGAGTAGGTTTGTGGTGGGTAGGTTTAGGGTAGGAGTAGGAGCTACGTTAGTGTCTATGGAGTTTTGAATTAAGGTTTTTGTCAATAGGGTTGATGCCAGTGGGTTTGTGTTGGGTAGGATTAGGGTAGGAGCAAGGGCTAGGTTAGTATCTAATTTTTTTGTCTAATGGATTTTCTAATTAGGGTTGATGCGAGTAGGTTTGTGATGGGTAGGTTTAGGGTAGGAGTAGGAGCTACGTTAGTGTCTATTAAGGTTTTTGTCAATAAGGTTGATGCCAGTGGGTTTGTGACGGGTAGAATTAGGGTAGGAGTAATGGCTAGGTTAATATCTATTTTTTTGTCTGATGGATTTTCAAATTAGGGTTAATGCAAACTGGTTTGTGATGGGTAGGATTAGGGTAGGAGTAGGGACTACGTTAGTATCTATTTTTTTGTCTAGTGAAGTTTGGAGTTAAGGTTTTTGTCGATAGGTTTGATGCGAGTGGGTCTGTGATGGGTAGGGTTAGGGTAGGAGTAAGGGTTAGGTTAGCCTCTATTTTTTGTCCAATGAAGTTTGAAATTAGGGTTAATGCGAGTGGGTTTGTGATGGGTAGGATTAGGATAGGAGTAAGGGTTACATTAGTATCTATTTTTGTCAAAATTAGGGTTTTAGTGGATGGGGTTGATACAAGTGGGTCTGTGATGGGTAGGGTTAGGGTTGGAATAAGAGTTACGTTAAAATATCTATTTTTGTTTTGTGGAGTTTCACATTAGGGTTTTAGTCGGTAGGGTTAATGCCAATAGGTTTTGTGATGGGTAGGGTTAGTGTAGGAGTGGGGGTAGTTCTATATTTAATGGTTTTTTGAAAAGCGTTTTCTGGTCAAAAGATGCCTTAGTGGGTAAGTTTTTTTTGGTGTAAAAAATGGGTTTGGTAGGGTTGATGCGAGTGGATTTGTGATGGCTAGAGTTAGTGTGGGAGTGTGGGTAATGATAGTGTATTGCTTTGAGATTCTTACTCCCTCAAGTGAGATGTCTGAGGGAAATGTTTGAGACACATCTTCAGTAGCGTACCTCAGTATCATCGGGTGTTTCGGCTCTTTAAACACTAGACACCCTCCTCTGAGGCGGCCCGTCTGGGGGATCAGTCCCAAACGTGTGTCTCCAGCCCAATTGCTATGTTTTTTCTAAAAAGAACCACAATTGTTTTTTGGGTTCTAATGTATGGTGAACTAATCCTGATCTTTTAGGTAGATGTCAGTGGTTTGTTTGTAGTATTTTTTTGGGTAGGCCAAGGTTAGTGTGTTGGTTGGGGTTGGGATGGGGTGGGGGGTCAGGGTCGGAGGAAGGGGTATGGGTTCGAGGAAATCTATGTGTATCGGGAAGTGGACTCCACGAGTCAAGTAAGAATGTATTTTTTGAGTTGAACAACTCAAAGTCCAGCAATGAAGACAAGCAAAAAAGTAGCTGGGAAGAAACATGTCAGTGTGTTGGATGTTGGTTGCACAATGTGCTGTTGCGTGAGTGGCAATAGTCACCGTAAAAAATTGGGCTCCAATTAAGGCCCATCGCCCTAGGCCACCCAACCGGGTGTTACCCCGGGAAGGCTGGATACTTACCACTCCCCCAAGTGACCCTTTGTTATCACCGTTAGGTTACCCAGGTCACCCGAGAAGAGTCTGTGACTAAAAGGTCTCTTCTTGGGGCTAACTCCGATCCATCGGAAGAGGTCCCGCAATGCTCGTTAAGAGCCCCACAGGGAACACTCTCCGATTTCCCAGAGCTGGATCCAAGGGCACCGAGAGAGCCCACCGGCCGCAACCATGTTACAGCCGAATGGACTAACCGGTCTCCCCCGGGTCCTGTGCCCAAATCAGCCAAGTTCTTAGGGAACTTAGGGATCCAGGGTCCGCGACGATCAGATCGTCCTTCCCCCTTAGCCCCTGCTGATTTTGGTGGGGCCTTCCCCGGCTAATCCGGGGAGTGGGAACCCCCCCGTGTCCCCCAGAGGCAGGGCCTCCAGAAGGGCACCAAGGGATCCCTTGCCCAAATCAGCTGGGTCCTGTGGGACCCAGGGGGAAAAAAGGCAGACAGCGAACGGATCACCGCCGCCCAACTCCCCCTTGCTGATTTAGCCCCTAAAGATCACCCAAGCCGAAACCCAAGGCCCCCACCGGACACGAGATTCCCATCCTCGTGAACCGATTAGGTACCCGGGAGTCCCCAGGGCCGAGAGATTCCCAATCCTCTCGGCCCCAAGACCCCGAAGGCCCTTCCACCCAGGGATAGCCAAAACTTACTTTCAGCCTCCCCAGGTCTCCAGACCCCCAGAGTGCCGGGAGACCCTTCAAAGGACCCCCCGAAAGCCACAGAGACACCACAGCCCTGGGGCAGATAGCGAAGTCAATCGCCACCACCCCCGGCAGCCGAGCTCAACGGCCCAGGGAGCCCCCCGAATGGGGCAAACCTGACCTCCCCATTCACCATAATAAATGAATGGATTTTTAAGGGGCCAGGTCGAGGGTCAGACTGGCGGATGAGCCCCGAAGAGCCCATCAAGCTTCTACCAGCCTTTCCCCCTAAGGCGCAAGCTAGAACCAAACCGACATCATCCTTACCAAGGACAACCGTTGGGAGCCTGAACCCTAAAAAAAGGCGGTTAAGTTTTCCGCAGTGTCATGTATAGAGCGTGTTGTTTGCAAGAGGGTAAGTTTTATAGGTTATTACCCATAAGGCATCTTGTGTCACCGCGGATAGAAAAGGTGTTCCGTTGAGTCGCTGTATTGTGGTTTTTAGGTTTAAATCACGAGATTCATGAAAGTTGACGGTAAAAGTCAATCCATGAAATACTCACAAACGTTTATTCGTGAATAATGATTCATGATTGGTTGACGGTAAAAGTTGACTCATGAATTGTTTGTCGATGAAAGTCGACGATCGAAGAATGATTCATGAAGGGTTGATGGTAAGCGTCAATCCCTGAATCATCTTTGATAAACGAAAAACGATTTTTGAAAGTTTAAAGGTAAAAAACAACTCCTGTATTTGTGGATTTCGCATATCATTAAAAAAGGCTCTAAATGGTGAACAAATCTCTTCGGTAAACGCTGTTTATCCCTTCTTTAAAAGAAAAGATGATTGATTTTTTATTTTTAGAAGGTGTACTTTCAGGATGATAAGTTTTTATAAGTTATTTCCCAGAAGGCATTTTGTGTCACCGTGGATAGAAAAGGTGTTCCGCTGAGTCACTCTGTCTTGGTTTTTTAGTTCAAATAATGGCTACGACATTCATGAAAGGTTGACGGTAAAAGTCAATACATGAATTGCATGAACATGTGTTCGTGAATAACGATTCATGAAAAGTCGACGGTAAAAGTTGGCCCATGAATTGTTGTCGACGAAAGTCGATGGTTGAAGAACAATTCATGAAAAGGCGACCGTAAAGGTCGACCTCTGAATTGTCTTTAAGCGAAAAACGATTTCTGAAAGGTTGACGGTAAAAGTCGGCTCATGGATTGTTGGCGATGAGTGTCATTTTTCGGATCACGATGGCGAATGCCATTTATCGAAATTTGACAACGAATGTCGTTTATCGTACCCTTAAAGAAACAGTAAACTAAGTTTTCCGTAGTTTTGTGTTTAGAGTGTGTGGTTTGCAAGATGGTAGGATTTAGATTAAGGGGTAGGTTGTGGGGGGGTGGATAGGTTAAGGGGTGGAGTGGAGTGGGGTGGGTAGGTTAAGGGGTAGTTTAATAGTGAACGGGGATTTTTTTTGATCATGTATCTCCTAAAATTTGAGAGGGATCATGTGCATGGAACAGTATGTCTAGTCCGATGACTCTGGTTACACATGTCGCCTGTGATTGGTTCCCGTTAAGAGCAGTGCCTTTTTTTTAGCTTATGGGTCAGGTGGGTGGTGTATTGATTTATTTTATATCCTTTTGTTAATTTATGAAAGTTCAGGAGAGAAAACCGGAGGGGATGAGGATCTTCTATCTAATTTGTGGGCCCATTTGTACTGGATCATGTGCATGGGACAGTATGTCTTAGTCTGATGACTCTGGTTGCGCATGCCAGACTATACTGTTGTCGCCTGTGATTGGCTCCCGTTAGGAGCAGTGCCTTTTTTTTGGGCTTTTGGGTCAGGTGGGTGGCGTATAATTTTTTAAGTATATATATCCTTTTGTTAATTTATGAAACTTCTGTGGTTTTTGCCTTATTCAGTTAGGTGTAAGGCTATAAAAGTAGGTGTGGTTTTTGTTATCCGTTTCGTTCGGTTGGGTTAGTTCGATGAGTAAGTTTTAGTGGGGTCATGGCTAACCTTTACTGATAATTTTATGATTATTTTTGTTTCCCTTTCTGGTTTTTAGGAATTGCGAAGTTTCCGGTCTGAACTTGCTCTGGATCAGCGAATCAGGCCGAAGCTCGATAATCCTGACCCAGCATCGCAAAACCCCCCAATGGTTAAGTATTTTAGCCTGTGGTGAGGATCGAATCACGGAGTTTAATCCTGGTCTAAGGGAGTCACCTAGTGGTTAGATAAAGGGGAATTTCTGACCATGTGTCTCCTAAAATTGAGATCCTTTTTTAAGAGGACGAACCAGAAAATGTGCGGCCTGTCTGGGTCTCACATTTTCCAATGAACCTGTCTGGGTTCGATTCGTCTCCCCATCCCGTTTCTCTACCAACCACGGAGGGCAGGAGAGAAACCGGAGGGGATGAGGATCTTCTATCTAATTTGTGGGCCCATTTGTACCGGATCATGTGCATGGGACAGTATGTCTTAGTCTGATGACTCTGGTTGCGCATGCCAGACTATACTGTTGTCGCCTGTGATTGGCTCCCGTTAGGAGCAGTGCCTTTTTTTTGGGCTTTTGGGTCAGGTGGGTGGCGTATAATTTTTTAAGTATATATATCCTTTTGTTAATTTATGAAACTTCTGTGGTTTTTGTCTTATTCAGTTAGGTGGAAGGTTATAAAAGTAGGTGTGGTCTTTGTTATCCATTTCGTTCGGTTGGGTTAGTTCGATGAGTAAGTTTTAGTGGGGTCATGGCTAACCTTTACTGATAATTTTATGATTATTTTTGTTTCCCTTTCTGGTTTTTAGGAATTGCGAAGTTTCCGGTCTGAACTTGCTCTGGATCAGCGAATCAGGCCGAAGCTCGATAATCCTGACCCAGCATCGCAAAACCCCCCAATGGTTAAGTATTTTGGCCTGTGGTGAGGATCGAATCACGGAGTTTAATCCTGGTCTAAGGGAGTCACCTAGTGGTTAGATAAAGGGGAATTTTTGACCATGTGTCTCCTAAAATTGAGATCCTTTTTTAAGAGGACGAACCAGAAAATGTGCGGCCTGTCTGGGTCTCACATTTTCCAACGAACCTGTCTGGGTTCGATTCGTCTCCCCATCCCGTTTCTCCACCGACCACGGAGGGCAGGAGAGAAACCGGAGGGGATGAGGATCTTATCTAATTTGTGGGCCCATTTGTTCAGGATCCTGTGCATAGAACAGTATGTCTAGTCCGATGGCTCTGGCCAAGGTTAGGTTAGGGAAAATTACAACATCTCCCCCCAAGCCAGAACTCGTCTGGAAAGGTTTGAAGTAGGGAGAATGAGGAGGGGCACTGGCCGACGCCTGTCAGACTATACTGTGTCGCCTGTGATTGGCTCCCGTCTAGGAGCAATGCCTTTTTTGGCTTATGGGCAAGGTGAGTAGCTTATTTTATCTTTTGGTTTTGTTGTTTTAAGAAACTTCTGTCTTTATGTTTCCATCAATTATGAACACTGGGGTAAAGTTTGTTATAATCCGTTCTTTTCGGTTTGGTTAGTCTGATGGGTAAGTTTTACTGATGAAAGTGATTGTTCTTGTTTCCTTTCCTGGTTTTTAGGAATTGCAAAGTTTCCAATCTGAACTTGCTCTGGACCAGCGAACCAAGCCGAAGCCCGATAATCCTGATCCAGCATTGCAATCCTCCCATAGGTGGAGTATTTTGGTATGTGGTAAAAGGTCAGGGAATTTGAAGTCTATGTAACAGGTCAGGGAATTTGAAGTCTACGTAAAAGGTGATTAAATGATTGAAAGGGTGATTATCGAGGTGTCAACTTAGATGGACTATATCTCTGTGTTGAGTTGGGCTATAGTGTTGATATTCGCGTCAAAGAAGGGTGAGGATAGGGCCTATTGAACGTGCCCCCGTGTGAGACTCTAGCGCCCCCTTAGGCCGCGATGTGTGGCTTGATAGGAAATGGTGCATTTAGTAAGGAAAGGTCCCAGAAGTTCAGGGTTTTATGGTGTGACAGGTATTACAGAGAGATGTTATGAGGTTGAGTTTGGCCTTGGTGCGTGCTTTCTTTTCCGAGATATAGGCGTTTTAATAGAAAAAGTGCTTTTATAAAAACGGACGCATACTTTGAAGGAAAGGTCCGAGTTGATTGGGTTTGGGGTGGTCAGGAGTGGTGATTAGGACGGTACTTTTGGTCTTTGTCCCGATACGGTAATATCTTTCGTTAATGAAATACGACAACTTCCTGTCTGGCTTTAAGGGTTAAAATCTTGGTCAAGAATTGGGTTTGTGGGTGGAGTTTGTGTGTGGGTTGTTAGTCACCCTGTCCTAGATAATATTAGTTGTATGGGTTGAATTAGGAGTTTGCTTTTGGGATTTTTTTGGTTAATTGGTTACTTGACGCGCAAGTATAGCCTATATGGTTTTTTACAATGGGTATTGTAAGAGTAGGGCTTATATTGGTATCTATTTTTTTGTCTAATGGAATTTTGAATTTAGGGTTTTGGTCGATAGGGTTGATGCGAGTGGGTTTGTGTCGGGTAGGATTAGGGAAGGAGTAAGGGCTAGGTTAGTACCTAATTTTTTGTCTAATGGATTTTCTAATTAGGGTTGATGCGAGTAGGTTTGTGGTGGGTAGGTTTAGGGTAGGAGTAGGAGCTACGTTAGTGTCTATGGAGTTTTGAATTAAGGTTGTCGTCAATAGGGTTGATGCCAGTGGGTTTGTGTTGGGTAGGATTAGGGTAGGAGCAAGGGCTAGGTTAGTATCTAATTTTTTTGTCTAATGGATTTTCTAATTAGGGTTGATGCGAGTAGGTTTGTGATGGGTAGGTTTAGGGTAGGAGTAGGAGCTACGTTAGTGTCTATTAAGGTTTTTGTCAATAAGGTTGATGCCAGTGGGTTTGTGACAGGTAGGATTAGGGTAGGAGTAAGGGCTAGGTTAATATCTATTTTTTTGTCTGATGGATTTTCAAATTAGGGTTAATGCAAACTGGTTTGTGATGGGTAGGATTAGGGTAGGAGTAGGGACTACGTTAGTATCTATTTTTTTGTCTAGTGAAGTTTGGAGTTAAGGTTTTTGTCGATAGGGTTGATGCGAGTGGGTCTGTGATGGGTAGGGTTAGGGTAGGAGTAAGGGTTAGGTTAGCCTCTATTTTTTGTCCAATGAAGTTTGAAATTAGGGTTAATGCGAGTGGGTTTGTGATGGGTAGGATTAGGGTAGGAGTAAGGGTTACATTAGTATCTATTTTTGTCAAAATTAGGGTTTTAGTGGATGGGGTTGATACAAGTGGGTCTGTGATGGGTAGGGTTAGGGTTGGAATAAGTTACGTTAAAATATCTATTTTTGTTTTGTGGAGTTTCACATTAGGGTTTTAGTCGGTAGGGTTAATGCCAATAGGTTTTGTGATGGGTAGGGTTAGTGTAGGAGTGGGGGTAGTTCTATATTTTATGGTTTTTTGAAAAGCGTTTTCTGGTCAAAAGATGCCTTAGTGGGTAAGTTTTTTTGGTGTAAAAAAATGGGTTTGGTAGGGTTGATGCGAGTGGATTTGTGATGGCTAGAGTTAGTGTGGGAGTGTGGGTAATGATAGTGTATTGCTTTGAGATTCTTACTCCCTCAAGTGAGATGTCTGAGGGAAATGTTTGAGACACATCTTCAGTAGCGTACCTCAGTATCATCGGGTGTTTCGGCTCTTTAAACACTAGACACCCTCCTCTGAGGCGGCCCGTCTGGGGGATCAGTCCCAAACGTGTGTCTCCAGCCCAATTGCTATGTTTTTTCTAAAAAGAACCACAATTGTTTTTTGGGTTCTAATGTATGGTGAACTAATCCTGATCTTTTAGGTAGATGTCAGTGGTTTGTTTGTAGTATTTTTTTGGTAGGCCAAGGTTAGTGTGTTGGTTGGGGTTGGGATGGGGTGGGGGTTAGGGTTAGGGTTAGGGTTAGGGTTAGGGTTAGGGTTAGGGTTAGGGTTAGGGTTAGGGTTAGGGTTAGGGTTAGGGTTAGGGTTAGGGTTAGGGTTAGGGTTAGGGGGTTAGGGTTAGGGTTAGGGTTAGGGTTAGGGTTAGGGTTAGGGTTAGGGTTAGGGTTAGGGTTAGGGTTAGGGTTAGGGTTAGGGTTAGGGTTAGGGTTAGGGTTAGGGTTAGGGTTAGGTTAGGGTTAGAGGGTTAGGGTTAGGGTTAGGGTTAGGGTTAGGGTTAGGGTTAGAGGGTTAGGGTTAGGGTTAGGGTTAGGGTTAGGGTTAGGGTTAGGGTTAGGGTTAGGGTTAGGGTTAGGGTTAGGGTTAGGGTTAGGGTTAGGGTTAGGGTTAGGGTTAGGGTTAGGGTTAGGGTTAGGGTTAGGGTTAGGGTTAGGGTTAGGGTTAGGGTTAGGGTTAGGGTTAGGGTTAGGGTTAGGGTTAGGGTTAGGGTTAGGGTTAGGGTTAGGGTTAGGGTTAGGGTTAGGGTTAGGGTTAGGGTTAGGGTTAGGGTTAGGGTTAGGGTTAGGGTTAGGGTTAGGGTTAGGGTTAGGGTTAGGGTTAGGGTTAGGGTTAGGGTTAGGGTTAGGGTTAGGGTTAGGGTTAGGGTTAGGGTTAGGGTTAGG